>NC_085019.1:551626-595837 GCF_963692335.1 Osmerus eperlanus
AGAGAGAGAGAGAGAGAGAGAGAGAGAGAGAGAGAGAGAGAGAGAGAGAGAGGGGGAGGGAGGGAGTGAGGACTTGTTGCCAGAGAGGTTTAGTTGAGACATTCCTACCCAGCTGCTCTGCACTGCCTCGCAGCCTTGTACACCTCCTGTTCCAGATGCAATGAAAACGGTGTTTGATAACAAGGCCCAGACCCAGCAGGACGGCGCTGTGGAGAGGCCTGCCGTGTCTGGGAGCTGAGACAGGGATGTGTGACGGAGAGGCCTGCGGTCTGGGAGCTGAGACAGGGATGTGTGACGGAGAGGCCTGCGTGTCTGGGAGCTGAGACAGGGATGTGTGACGGAGAGGCCTGCGTGTCTGGGAGCTGAGACAGGGATGTGTGACGGAGAGGCCTGCGTGTCTGGGAGCTGAGACAGGGATGTGTGACGGAGAGGCCTGCGTGTCTGGGAGCTGAGACAGGGATGTGTGACGCGGCGCCCAGCATGGCCTCCCTCTCAGGATGGCAAGGGGTCAGTCAGGCCTCGAGGAACGAGCACCATCAGTGTGTCACACTGGGGACAGCTCACTGCTCGTGAGTTGAGTGAGTGTTGAGTGTTTGACTTCCATGAGGCTGACGGTTCAAATCCCAGCCTGGGTGCAACTTTGGTTAAACATATTACACTGTGAAAAAAATATGTTTTTGATTTCAGGATGTTAAGAATTAAACTCACTGCAGCCGATTACAAGATTGATGTGAAGGACATGACTGCTGTGTCGTGCAGTCAAACCACCCATCCAAGTGCCTGCAAGTGTGTGTTCCTACAGGGACAAGTTGGGTTCACCAGCACCCTGGTGCTGCAGGACTGAACAGTGCAGCCCATTCCCTGCTGCTGTGTCTCAGAGCCCGGGGCTCCGCCCTCAGAGCCGGGGGCTCCGCCCCCACCTTCCTGGCCCTCCACATGGCTTTCCCATCAGCCTCTCTGGCTCTTGGTCAGCTTCCTCCTCCTTCTGTCTTGTTTGTCCTCTCCTCCCAGGTGTTTTCCTGTAGCGCTGCGGAAGGACCTGGTTAAGCCTCCTATCCTGACTCAGGTACCGCTCACTTCCCCCTGCTACACACAACACACACACCTCCTGCTACACACACACACATACTCACCTCCTGCGACACACACACACATTCACACCTCCTGCTACACACACACACATTCACACCTCGTGTGACACACTCACCTCCTGCTACACGCACACACATTTCTACCCCTGCAGACCAGACTCCTCCCAGCTCTCTCTGTCTCTCTCCTTCATCCAACAATAACAACAAAGCAGGCTTCCTCTGTGTGGGAACAATGGTAGGATAGCTTTGATGACAGAGGTAGGCTGGTGTCGGTGCTGCATTATCTGGACCTGAGTGGCTGTATTGGCCAGAGATCCTCCTTATCCCTCCACACACTACACACACACACACACGTTAAAACTGCCAAACACACACACACAACACACTGACATGTAGTATACACTAATACATGTACAAATCGGAAATGCATGTGCACACACACACTGGACACACATACATTAACGGATAAACAAAACTGACTGTTTGAGTGAGTGTGGTGTGAGAGTTCAGAGCTCTATGATGGTTTACTCAGAGACATCTTTCTGTCCCCTCCTCCCTCTCCTCGCTCCATCTCCTCCATCTCCTCTCCTCTCTCTCTCCTCACACTCTCCTCTCGCTCTCCCTCTCCTCCAATCGCCTCCTCTCCTCTCCCTCTCCTCATCTCCTCCTCTCCTCTCTCTCCTCTCCTCTCCTCCCTCTCCTCTCCCTCTCCTCCCTCTCCTCTCCTCCTCTCCTCCTTCTCTTCCTCTCTCCTCTCTCTCTCTCTCTCCTCCCTCTCCTCTCCTCTCCTCTCTCCTCCTTTCTCCTCTCCTCTCCTCCTCTCTCCTCTCCTCCCTCTCTCCTCTCTCCTCTCTCCTCTCTCATCTCCTCTCCTCTCCTCTCTCCTCTCCTCTCTCCTCTCCTCCTCTCTCCTCTCCTCCCTCTCTCCTCTCTCCTCTCCTCCCTCTATCCCTCCTCCCTCTCCTCCCTCTCTCCTCTCCTCCCTTTCCTCCCTCTCCTCTCCTCTCATCTCCTCCCTCTCTTCCTCTCCCCTCTCTCCTCTCCTCCCTCTCTCCTCTCCTCTCTATCCTCCCTCTCTCCTCTCCCCTCTCCTCCCTCTCTCCTCTCCTCTCCTCCCTCTCCTCCCTCTCCTCCTCTCCTCCCTCTCCTCTCCTATCTCCCTCTCTCCTTCCTCTCCTCCCTCTCCTCTCCATCCTCTCCCCTCCTCCTCTCCTCCCTCTCCTCCCTCTCTCCTCTCCTCCCTCTCTCTCCTATCCTCCCTCTCTCCTCTCCTCCCTCTCCTCCCTCTCCTCTCCTATCCTCCCTCTCCTCCCTCTCCTCCCTCTCCTTCCCTCTCTCCTCTCCTCCCTCTCCTCTCCTATCCTCCCTCTCTCCTCTCCTCCTCTCCTCTCATATCCTCCCTCTCTCCTCTCCTCCTCTCCTCCCTCTCTCCTCTCCTCCCTCTCCTCCCTCTCTCCTCTCCTCCCTCTCCTCCCTCTCTCCTCTCCTCTCCTCCCTCTCCTCCTCTCTCCTCTCCTCCCTCTCTCCTCTCCTCCCTCTCCTCCCTCTCTCCTCTCCTCCCTCTCCTCTCCTATCCTCACCTCTCTCCTCTCCTCCCTCTCCTCCCTCTCCTCTCCTATCCTCCCTCTCTCCTCTCCTCCCTCTCTCCTCTCCTCCCTCTCCTCCCTCTCCTCCCTCTCCTCCCTCTCTCCTCTCCTCCCTCTCCTCCCTCTCTCCTCTCCTCCCTCTCCTCCTCTCTCCTCTCCTCCCTCTCTCCTCTCCTCCCTCTCTCCTCTCCTCTCCTCCTCTCTTCCCTCTCTCCTCTCCTCCTCTCTCCTCTCCTCCCTCTCCTCCTCTCTCCTCTCCTCCCTCTCTCCTCTCCTGAGTTGTCTCATTCGCTCCATCTATCAATGGCCTCATTTATTGAATCAGACGAGTCCTCCAGGGTCAGCGTTGTGTTGGATACAAGTAGCCCCTGGCAACAACTGATCGTCCCGCCCACACAAGCCATCCAGTACCCTTTTGTCCAACCATCTGACAGTGGGGTGAGGGGTGAGGGGGTGAGTCACGCCACATACCTCCAGCTACAACAGCACCCCTGTTGGAGGGGAAACCCCGGTGATGTGGGTGTATTGAGTGGCACACGGGAGTCATGACATCACAGGATGTGTCTGTGTCCTACACCAGCCATTGGTTGATGTGGGTGGGGGAATCCACAGGTGCATGTGCAACAGAATCTCTCTCTGTCTAACCCCATGTCCCTCTCTCTCTCTCTCTCTCTCTCTCTCTCTCTCTCTCTCTCTCTCTCTCTCTCTCTCTCATCTCTCTCTCTCTCTCTCTCTCTCTCTCTCTCTCTCTCTCTCCTCTCTCTTTCTCTCTCTCTCTCTCTCTCTCTCCTTTTCTCTCTCTCTCTACTGTATCTCTCTGTCTCTCCTCTCTTTCACCCTCTCTCTCTGTCTCTATCTCTCCATCTCTCCTCATTCCTCTGTGGTCTCTGGTGACAGAACCACTCCAGCTCCATCAATACCTTATATTGTTCTAATGGAGCTGAGTGGAAAAAACATGGACCCTAATTAACATACAGTATGAAGTCAGTCATAACTGTCGCCAATTAGAATGTTTAGGAGCGCCGTGACGTTACTTGACTGAGATCAAAGTCGCCCACAGTTTCATTAACCCTGTGAAGGGGTGTGGATGTATGAAGTCACACATGATGAACCCAACGACACAAACAGCCTTGTCGTCTCCCAGGAGATGTGTTGCTGCTTTGTCAAACGTGGCTCTGAGAGCATTCTTGGTTAAGAATGTAATCATAATGATTGTGTATTGATTTATCAGAAGCTCTTTATCCAAAGCCATGTACAGTACAGGATTTGGTCCTGCAACCTTTTGGTCAACTCTTCTAACCACTGAGCTCCCCTCTCTCCCAGGGCCTGTCACAGGGCCTGTGACAGGCCCTGTGACAGGCCCTGTGACAGGCCCTGTGACAGGCCCTGTGACAGGCCCTGTGACATCACTGCTCCCTGCCTCATCAGAGAGCGGTTCCACCCGGACCGTCCTGTCAACAGGTGGACCACTCCAACCACACCGTGTGTGAAGTGAATGTGAGGGAGTCCGTGTCTTTACACCAGTCCTGTCCTGTATCACGTGCACACACACACACATACACACATGCACACACACACACATGCACACACACACACACATGCACGCACACACATAAACACACACGCCAGGGGAGGAAACTGCAACACAATGATAAGGTCTCTGAACACAATGGTCTCAGCAGTGTGCTCACTGAAGCCAGGCCCAGTTTAGCTCACTAAGGTCAACAAGCCTCTCTCCGCTTGCATTGTTCACCTTCTCATGACTACTCCGATGGCCTTAATTTTGCAAATGTGGAGCCATCCGGAAATACCAGTGAGCCAGAGAAGAGGGAAGGGAAAAAAAGATTTTTAAATAAAAAAAATTCTTACAAAGACTGTCTTTTACTTCAGCTTTCCCATGGTCCGGTTAGGGTTATGGTTAGGGTTAGGGTTATGGTTATGGTTATGGTTATGGTTATGGTTAGGGTTAGGGTTAGGGTTAGGGTTAGGGTTATGGTTATGGTTAGGGTTATGGTTAGTATGGTTGTGTCAGTGGTTGTGATGGAGGTTGGTGAAGAGTCACTTCAACGTCCTCAGGTCCTCAGGTCCTCAGGTCCTCAGGTCCTCAGGTCCTCAGGTCCTCAGGTCCTCAGGTCCTCAGGTCCTCAGGTCCTCAGGTCCTCAGGTCCTCAGTCCTCAGGTCCTCAGGTCCTCAGGTCCTCAGGTCCTCAGGTCCTCAGGTCCTCAGGTCCTCAGTCCTCAGGTCCTCAGGTCCTCAGGTCCTCAGGTCCTCAGGTCCTCAGGTCCTCAGTCCTCAGGTCCTCAGGTCCTCAGGTCCTCAGGTCCTCAGGTCCTCAGGTCCTCAGTCCTCAGGTCCTCAGGTCCTCAGTCCTCAGTCCTCAGTCCTCAGGTCCTCAGTCCTCAGTCCTCAGGTCCTCAGGTCCTCAGGTCCTCAGGTCCTCAGGTCCTCAGGTCCTCAGTCCTCAGGTCCTCAGGTCCTCAGGTCCTCAGTCCTCAGGTCCTCAGGTCCTCAGGTCCTCAGGTCCTCAGGTCCTCAGTCCTCAGTCCTCAGGTCCTCAATTCAATGATGCAGGTGGGTGAAAACCCACTTGCATCATTGAATTGCTGGTTAAATCAGAGGTTAGTTGTGTGCTTGAGTCACCTGAGTTTGAGTCTCTGGCAGAGCAGGTGAAGGAGGAAGTGAGGGAGGAAGTGATGGAGGAAGTGATTCTGACAAGCGATGCAGCGACGCTGGTGACATGAGGATGACAGAACCAGGAGACACACACCCTGAGCAGTCTGAATCTGAGCTCTCATTGGTTGGTGTGTTTCCTTTCTGCAAATATGAGCAAATGTTCTGTGGTTTTCTTCACCTAGGGTCTGCTTTAGGTTTGGTTTATCCGTCACCATCCAACACCGTCCAACCCCGGCCAACCCCCTGTGGGATGTATACCTCCAGCGTACAGAGCAAAGCCTTGTCCTGACTTCAACAGGGCCGTAACAAGACAACGATTGAGTGCCGGAGATGGAAGCTCCTCACAGCGTCTGATCCTCCCTGAGAGCACAGCAGGTCAGAACACCCAAATGTCACGGTGGTCCTGCTTACATAAAGGCTGTGTTCTGTCCAGTGTGACACAGTAGCTTGTTCCACCACTCTGACAGACCCAGACGCATCAGAAAGGTCAGGGTATTCAGGTCCAGCCAAAGGTCTCGCTGCTAGTCTGGCGTCCTGTAAAGGTTAGCGAGTGTTGAGGCCTGGACTGCAGTGGCATAGAACATCTGATGTCATGTCTGGACACATCCTCCTATTTAGAGATGGGAAGTACTTAAGTAGATTTTTCTGGTTTCAGTACTTAAATTCACTATCTTTTTTCTGACAACTTTTTGACTGAAAAAATAGTAGTACAATAGTTTAGAAAAAAAACATGTTGCTAATGCAGACTGTGTAAAGAGTTTTGAAAAAGAGGCTTCAGTATTGACCATGTAAGCAACTGAACAAAACTGTAAACCACAAGAGCTGTTTAGGTTCCAAACAGAATCAAACCATCTGAAGGATCTTTGATGAATGCTGGGGAATGTGCTTGGGTCCCCTGATCCTCCAGTCCTACAGGATCCCCCCAGAGGCAGGGGGAGGCAGGGGGAGGCAGGGGGAGGCAGGGGGAGGCAGGGGGAGGCAGGGGGAGGCAGGGGGAGGCAGGGGGAGGCAGGGGGAGGCAGGGGGAGGCAGGGGGAGGGGGGCTTTAATAACTGTTTACAGGCTGCTGCTGCTGAGACAACACCAGCAGCAGCCTGAGAACATGAGAAGACAACAACGGTTAGAGAGAGAAGAGAAGAAAGCAAGAAGGAAGGAGGAAAGAGACAGAGAGGAAAATCAAGCATCTTATCAGAGCTGTGTTTCATACAGTGCTGTGTTTCATACAGTGCTGTGTGTGTACAGTGCTGCTGTGTGTGTAGCTTGTGCAGAGAGCTGTATGCAATGTTTCAGATCACACTGTCGGGAGCCACATTGAGGTATGGAATTCAGCCTGTCAGTTTAGTCACGTTGGAAAGGGGTCAAGGAGAGATGGTGGAACGAGGGATTTGGGAGAATGAGAAGAGGAGTTGGACCTGAGAAATTGGTTGGTGGATTGAAGAGGCTGTGCTGGCATAGCAGGTTTGATGGTTGGAGTCACAGAGATGAAACAGATGGGAAACTACTGTAAATACATCCCCATATGGTTTATAAAGAAGAACGAAGGAAGAGGGGTAGAGGGAGAGAGAGAGAGGAGGAGGAGAGGAGGAAAGGAGGGGAGGAGAGGAGAGAGGAGAGGAGGAGGGGAGGAGAGGAGAGGAGGAGAGAGGAAAGGAGAGGAGAGAGGAGAGGAGGAGGGGAGGAGAGGAGGAGGAGAGAGGAAAGGAGAGGAGAGGAGGAGGGGAGGAGAGGAGGAGGAGAGAGGAAAGGAGAGGAGAGGAGGAGGGGAGGAGAGGAGGAGGGGAAAGCTCAGACAGGCTGGCCAACAAAAAGGAACGAGCATGTTCACTGTGACTCCCTTACACTTGGTTTCCACATCCTCTCCATCCAGGTCTGAAGTACGTCAGTGTGTGTGTGTGTGTGTGTGTGTGTGTGTGTGTGTGTGTGTGTGTGTGTGTGTGTGTGTGTGTGTGTGTGTGTGTGTGTGTGTTCAGAGGAAAAGGCCAAACTGTATTGTCCAAGCAATTCTCCAGCAATTGAGTTCCCCCTCATCACCAGTTTCTTCCTCTTCCCCCGTCCCCCAGCCCTCTGTCTTGTGTGGTCAACAATAGTCTATTCTGTGCTGTCCCGTGTGAGGAGAGACACACCCAGATCAAGGCTGCTCTGCTAGGGAAGGCTGCTGGGCGGAGGCCAGCTCAGAAGGACAGTGGCTCAATTCTCGTCTGTAAGCTCGGACATGGGCTGAGGGGGCCAAAGCTCTTATCTGTTCCACTCTGAAACTATAGTCATTATGAGTGTGTGTGTGTGTATGTGTGTGTTCTCGATCAATGTCTTGGTCCACCTGCATCACATCTATCACTGGAACATTTCTGTCAACTGCAACTATTCAGTGTTATTGACTCATATTGTGAACTGACTTGGTCTCTCTCTCCCTCACTCTCACCCCTCTCACCCAGCAGCTTGTGTCGACTGTAACCCCTGACCCTGACTGTAACCCCTGACCCTGACTGTGACCCCTGACCCTGACGGTAACCCCTGACCCTGACTGTGACCCCTGACTGTCCCCCACCGGAACCACCCCAGTCCCGTCCACGATGAGTAGCAGAGCCAGCACAAGTCAGCCTTCCTCTGCCTGCCTCCCCTCGGCCCTCTGATCCACACTCCCCTCATTGTCACATACACAAACATACAGTCTGTGGGTCCACGTCTGCACGGGCGCAATTATATAATTATGTCTTGTCTGATGGACGCTCGGGGGGGAGAGCTGGGGGGGGGGGGGCTGGGGGGGGGGGCTTTTGTGTGGAGGTGGAATGTGGTGCGCTTGGCATTTTTCTGCAAAAGGGCAGCTTTCTGGAAGCTGGTGCCAAAGAGAGGAGGGTGAGATCACGGCTGGCTGGGCCCACTCACTGTTCACTCCTTTATCTCTCTCTCTCTTTCTCTCCTTCTCAGTCTGTCTCTCTGTATCTCCATCTGTGTCTCTCTATCTTTCTCACTATCTCTTTTTCTACATGTCTCTCTGTCTCTCTCCATCTCATTCTCCCCACTTGTTTCTCTCTGTCATCCTCTCTGCTTGTCCACCCCCCTCCTCCCAGACGGTGGCCTTTGCGAGGGGCCTGTGGACAGGGTTTGGCTGCCCAAGATAAGAGGTGGAGGGCTGTGGGGACGGAGGTGTCCGGAGTGAGGGGTCAGAGATAGGCAGGCAGGGCCATTGTTAGCGGTGCGACAGAGCCATGGAGCAGAGACAGGTGCGGGGGCAGATTACAGAGGGCCTGGACATGGAACACGTCTGAATCACAGTCAAAACCAACAAGGCAGCAGGCTCATTACTTAATCCATGGCCCTTAGTTTGGGACTAAACTAAACACTTGACATTCTTCAATCTGGTTACCTTTTTTATCCCAGGTCTTGTTGTGCACAGCTGTCCTCAGTGTTTGAAGGCTGGGTAGAACGCTGCTAGTTCTTGCTTTTGATGTTGGTTTGTTGTTTTATTAAATCTTGTGGTTGGATCACATCTAAATAAAGCAGCTGTGTTCCAAGTTCATGCTCCCTGTTCTCGGTCTGGTCACAGAAGCATCACAGGGGATACACAGCCCTGGAGCCCACAGCCCTGGAGCCCACAGCCCTGGAGCCCACAGCCCTGGAGCCCACAGCCCTGGAGCCCACAGCCCTGGAGCCCACAGCCCTGGAGCCCACAGCCCTGGAGCCCACAGCCCTGGAGCCCACAGCCCTGGAGCCCACAGCCCTGGAGCCCACAGCCCTGGAGCCCACAGCCCTGGAGCCCACAGCCGTGGAGCCTACAGCCGTGGAGCCCACAGCCCTGGAGCCCACAGCCGTGGAGCCCACAGCCCTGGAGCCCACAGCCGTGGAGCCCACAGCCGTGGAGCCCACAGCCGTGGAGCCCACAGCCCTGGAGCCTACAGCCAGAACCCACAACAACTGAAGCTGGAAAGGAAACCAGCTCCAGTACATTCCCAGAGAATTCCAGGCTGTCTCCATGAGAGAGCTCAGCTCTCTCATCAAAGCCCCCTCTGGAGATCACACAGCGTGTAGTATGTGAAGGAATGCTACCAGGACAGGGAGTTGGGCAGTGGGGGGGGGGGGGGGGCAGTGGTACGGGGGGTGGGGGGGCAGTGGGGGGGCGGGGTGGGGTCATAAAAACCAATTTTCCCTGCATTTATATGGAGCCAACAGATTTTAATGGATCACATATAAACAATATAAAATTGTATAATCAAAGGTAGTTTACATTGACAGTTGAGGAGAATGTCCCCACAGTCTGAACTTGGATGGGAAAGTTCTGTAGTTAGGCTGGGACAGTCCAGCAGAGCCCAGGACCCCTCCCACCACACAGGCCACTGGCTCAGGCCGCCTGGAAAAACCCTCCACAACTGCTGGTGAATTCAGAATGTCTAAATTAGGAGCACCCTCTGGCAGGTCACCAGGACAGCATTTTCCCATCAGTCCTCTTGGTCACACCAGGCTGGCCTGGCCGCTGGATCTCCAGACATGAAAGACAATAACGTTCTCACTCAGCTGACGTGAGATCCAAGTCACGGGTCTGTTATGGAAAGATATCTGAAAATACTTGTGTTTCATCATGTGACTGTTCACTACTTCACCATTTGTCCTTTTTCTCTCATGCTGAATGCAACAGGCCTCCACCCTCCATCAGGCCTCCATCAGGCCTCCATCAGGCCTCCATCAGGCCTCCACCCTCCATCAGGCCTCCACCCTCCATCAGGCCTCCACCCTCCATCAGGCCTTCACCCTCCATCAGGCCTCCACCCTCCATCAGGCCTCCACCCTCCATCAGGCCTCCATCAGGCCTCCACCCTCCATCAGGCCTCCATCCTCCATCAGGCCTCCATCAGGCCTTCACCCTCCATCAGGCCTCCATCAGGCCTCCACCCTCCATCAGGCCTCCATCAGGCCTCCATCCTCCATCAGGCCTCCATCAGGCCTTCACCCTCCATCAGGCCTCCATCAGGCCTCCACCCTCCATCAGGCCTCCATCCTCCCAGCTGAGCAAGCTGACAGGTGGAACCACAGACAAAGGCCAGGCTTTTCCCGGTGTGTGTGTGCGGAGGCAGTGTGGTTGGGAAGGGGTGTGTAGGGGTGTGTGTGTGTGTGTGGGGGGGGGGGGGGTGTCCATGTGCTAAATGAGTTGTGTTATGTAAAACATTTCTCACACCATTCCAACACAGGGTCCTTACATATAAACACAACTGCCAAAGGGGCATTCCTCCGTAGTCATCTTACATTATTTACATATCCTGAAGGAGTTGGAAACCCAAAAGCTTCGAACTGAAGACATGTAGTGGCAGAGTGAGTTTCTCAGTGAGGATTATAAAGCTCGATATCGCCCTCGTGTGTCTGAATGATAGAATACACCCCTCTAGTCCCTCATGAAACAAACATGTAGACATGTATCTGTGTCTCAGGTCTTTGTGTTTCTGAGAACACACTGCTTCCCCTTTCCCACTCACACACACTTCTGTTGGAACAAAGACAATAGAAGTGACACATATTTTTTTAAATTTTTTATACCTGAACTGTAAACATCGATACATTCAGATTAGCATATTACAATACAGTCATTCAGTTTCGCTGTCGTTACAACAACCCACCGGCGCCGTTCTCCTCCACAGAGGGTCCTACGGCCACGGCGCTCATCCGCAGCTCCCCACTCGTGGCGGGCGCCAAGGCGTTGCTGCCTTAGCCTTTTCTCTGCACTGTCAGCTTGTGGTAGTCTATGTGGCGAAACTCTGCGCCAAACAGGCCAAACTGGACGAAGAAGATCATGACCAGGGCCCACTCGCATATTGCCCCCCCGGTTCGGTTCCCTGTGTTGTGGAATACGGCCACTGGTGGAGAGCGAGTGGTCAAGGAGCGTGGAGGACACACACTTCCAGAGTTGTTAGACTAAGGTGCTCCTCAAACCTGAATTCTGCAAACATGTAAATCTGAATGTATTTGAGTCTGCACTGCCTTTCATGTAGCTAATATGTATTTACAGTGTTCTTTGCAGGTGTTCTTCTGGGAGTGTGCGTGCGTGCGGAAGGATACTGAGGATGACCAGGAGCGTGCAGCTGCTGCAGCACACGGTTCTGATCAGACCCACCCAGCAGCGCTCCTGAGAGGGCGCTGCCCTGTAGGTGAGCCACGCCTGCAGCCAGAAGTAGACCAGGCCCACGAAGAAGGCCAGACATGCCCCCAGCAGGTGGGGCCCTAACAGCACAGATTGCTGACATATATGAAGACAAGGAGGAAATAGAGAGAGAGACAGAGAGAGAGAGAGAGAGAGAGAGAGAGAGAGAGAGAGAGAGAGAGAGAGAGAGAGAGAGAGAGAGAGAGAGAGAGAGAGAGAGTGAGAGAGCGAGAGTGTGTGTTTCAATAGCCAAAGGAGTTATAATACCATAGCAAAGTATTATAATTCCAGAATACTGTGACTGTCAGAGGAAGGAAGATGAGGAGAAAGAGACGGCTTCACCTGAAAGTTTCCGATGATGGAGATCCCTATAGAGGAGATGAACCCCAGGATGATGCTGGCTAAGTTCACCTTGCTGTCGTCACCATAGTCCCTGATCTGCTGGAAACGAATAACTACCACCCACAAGGCTGTGTGTGTGCATTTGTGTGTGTGTGTGTGTGTGTGTGTGAGCATGTGTGTGTGCGTTTGAGAGAGAAACGGAGGTTTTGCTGAATAAAGACATGGCTGAAAGCTAAAAATGTAATATAATGTCATGTACACGTCACCCTAACCCCCGTCTGAAGGGTCACCTACCGAGGACAGCGCAGGTGTTGCAGACCTGAGAGAAGATGCAGCTCTGCGGGCTGAAGGACCCACATGTGCTGGGATGGAAACACTGTTAGACAATTCCAACCTGTAGGACATGAGATCTGAATGCATCGACAGATGGGAACCAAGATTATCCTGGATAGCTGAACATCAGAATGAATTCTGTGAACTTAAACCTTGTCGCGGCCAGAGATCATATTTTATAAGAGATTTAATTCCTACTTCACAGGTTATCTGTAAATCGTCAATCAAATGAAAAGACAGACATTATGTCATGGGCCAAAACTACTATATCTATACTGTAATGATGTCCACAGTTTGGGATGCATGTACTGTACGTAGGTGGATGTGTTCCCTCCTACCTGATGTAAGGAAACTCCACAGTCACATTCACAGTCCCGTTGGACACAGCCATGCCAAACCTGATCAGGCCAAACTGGAGTTATCCTTCTGAGAACTTCAGTCCAGACACACTGGTTCAAACAGTCTCTCTTGAATCACAGCAAAGCTTTCTCTAAGACTAAAACTGACACGAGGAAGCCCGTCTTCAGGTGAAAATGTTTTGATGCTTGGATACAAATTGCAACAAACACAGTACAGAAGTAGTGGATATATACAGGTGTGCTAATCATAAATACTGTTTGACTGTGTTAGCATTAGACTTGCTGGCTAAGCTAACAGGAACCAAAGTATGGCCTGGAGTGTCCAGGACATGGTTTGGGAGGGTGTGGTGGAGGGTTAGTGTAGGCAGGTCAGATACTCACACTAACCAGATGCCCACCGTGCCAAACACAGCCAGACCGACCGGAAGCAACGCCCACAGCCACATCTGAGCAGGAGAGAGGGAGAGGGGGAGAGAGGGACAGGGGGAGAAGGGGAGAGAGGGACAGGGGGAGAGGGGGAGAAGGGGAGAGAGGGAGAGGGGGAGAAGGGGAGAGAGGGACAGGGGGAGAAGGGAGAGGGGGAGGTGAGTGAGAAAAATACATAAAGTGAAAAACACATATAAAACATAAAAGTTGTCACTCCAACAACAACAACAAAAACACAGTTAAAAGAATGAGAGAATGTCTACAGGGCAGGAACAGCAGTCAGACCACATGAACGACCCACAAACAATATTCCGTTCACTCAGTGAAGAGAGGCAGTGAAGCCAGGGAACTCAGAATGAAGTCGAGGAACTTTCAGTCCGTGTAGCGCCACAAATTATCACAATAATCATAAATAAAACAGAAACAGCTTCTGTGTTTACCTGGATATCTTCGTAAACATACAAGATGATCTCATCAAAAGAAATGTGGTATTGTGAAGTTTTTGTTTGGTTAGGCTATCCAAGAAAATATGGAACCTTATATTCCTGGCAGTTATTCCAAAAGACAGATTTCACTGAGCGTACACCTGCTTAGCTGTAAGAAACATGCAACATAAATAACAGCTTTAACAATGCGGCAGTGTGGGGTGGTCTGGACTTTGAGCCCATTTTTGAATATTTATGACCTCTTGCATAGGTTCCTCCCAGTGATCCACAAACATATGTCTTCCTCCACCTCCCTCTCACTATGAACCACCTGTATTTGAGATCCTCTCATGCTGTCCTCATCCTCGTCCATTTCAGGATCCTTTCCCACCAGACTTCTGATTCCTTTGGAAGTCTGAATGGTGAGACTACATTCAAATAGACACACGATTCTCACAAACATGCAGACGGACAACGTACTCCCTTTTCCTTTCACATTAGTCCCACTACTGCAATTAATCATTAATCAATTCCCTATCACATTTATTTTATGATGGTCTGAGTAATAGAGATAATGACAAAGGCTATGAGGTTCCATAACACCCTGCACCCTGTCTACTGAGCAGGAGACAGAGAACTGACCCAGTGGATCAGAAGAAAACACTAATGATTTTAGTATTGGGAGTATTTTATTGTTGCACAGTACAACATTCATAAGGCTGCTCATGACAAAGGCTCACTTGGTGTGTGTGAGTGTGTGAGCGTGTCTACCTCCCACCCTGCGCTGTGGAAGCACCATCAGGCTCCACCACTTTACTCCATATTAATGACACACAGCAATGACACTGACAAATGACTTTGAACGCTGGTGGTAAAAGGACAGTTTTTACCATGTGCCACTAATCACTAGGGTGTGACTGAGAACATGACACTAACGCAGTCATCTGTGTGGGCGTCTAACAGAGCAATCACACGAGGAGTGTCTCTGAGTGGGCGTGGCTCAGAGCTCCAGCTCTATCTGGACGTCCATCTTGGCCCTGTAGGGCCCCAGCAGGGGACGGACCTCCTCGTCCAGGAAGTGTCTCACCTGAGGAGGGGGGGCAGAAACAGTGAGACAACAAGGGGCAGGAGAGGTAGTGAGCCCAGCAGGAAGTAACAGACTGGAGACTCAAAGAGAGACTCTTCTAAAGACTCTTCCACTGGGCTGTCTCTATCAGAGCACAGCCACACAGGAGCCCAGGGTGGAGGATGATGTTGGGGAGGAACAGAGAGGATGAGGAGCGGTGGAGGAGGAGGAGGGGTGGAGGAGGAGGGGTGGAGGATGAGGAGGGGTGGAGGAGGAGGGTGGTACCTGCTGTGGGGCACGGCCGATGAAGGTGGTGGGGTCCAGGAGGGAGTCCAGCTGGGCCAGGATGGGGGTGAAGTAGGGGTCGGCCTGGACCCTGGCCAGGAGGTCGTTGTCCCCGCCCTCCTGCTTGACCACAGCAGCCGCCTGCTGTGACAGAACCCGGATCTTCTCATGGCAGTCCTGCACACACGGGGGTCAGGGTCATGTGACACACGGGGGTCAGGGTCATGTGACACACGGGGGTCAGGGTCATGTGACACACGGGGGTCAGGGTCAAGTGACACACGGGGGTCAGGGTCATGTGACACACGGGGGTCAGGGTCATGTGACACACGGGGGTCAGGGTCATGTGACACACGGGGGTCAGGGTCATGTGACACACGGGGGTCAGGGTCATGTGACACACGGGGGTCAGGGTCATGTGACACACGGGGGTCAGGGTCATGTGACACAGATCAAGTTAAACCAACTAGTCCAAAGGTGGAATTTAAACACTGTAGTAAATTTCCCACAAGACAACACAAAACACCTAGTGTCCAGACACACACAGCATCACACAATTTAGACAGACATCAACAGACACAGATAAAGGAACTAAACACACCTGTCTGTTGCCTCCAGCTTTCACCATGGCCATGATGAGGTTCTCTGTAGCCATGAAGGGAAGCTCATGACGGATGTGTCTCTCGATCACCTGGCAGCCAGCGAGGAGAGACAGGAGAGAGGCAGGAGGAGAGACAGGAGAGAGGCAGGAGGAGAGACAGGAGAGAGGCAGGAGGAGAGACAGGAGAGAGGCAGGAGGAGAGACAGGAGGAGAGACATGAGGCCAGGGAGGAGAGACAAGAGAGAGGCAGGAGGAGAGAGGCAGGAGGAGAGACATGAGGCCAGGGAGGAGAGACAGGAGGAGAGACATGAGGCCAGGGAGGAGAGACAGGAGGAGAGACATGAGGCCAGGGAGGAGAGACAGGAGAGAGGCAGGAGGACAAACAGGAGAATGAACAGAATGTAGATGAAGTGCTTTACTGGAACATCAGGGACTTGACCCCAGTGTTCATGCAATCAGATGAGCGGAAAACCATTTCCGACCGCCCTCCAGCAGTATGTTACATGACATGTGTCCTGTATCAGGGGCAGGGTCGTACCTTGGGGTAAACCACCAGGCCCTCTGTGATGTTCTGCAGAGTGCTGAGGATGATGTCAGCGGTCAGGAAGGACTCAGGGAGAGAGATCCTCCTGAGGAGCACACACACAGGAAGAGACATGAGAGAGAGACATGGAGAAACACAGAGAGACATGAGAGAGAGACATGGAGAAACACAGAGAGACATGAGAGAGAGACATGGAGAAACACAGAGAGACATGAGAGAGAGACATGGAGAAACGCAGAGAGACATGAGAGAGAGACAAGGAGAAACACAGAGAGACATGAGAGAGAGACATGGAGAAACACAGAGAGACATGAGAGAGAGACATGGAGAAACACAGAGAGACATGGAGAAACGCAGAGAGACATGAGAGAGAGACATGGAGAAACACAGAGAGACATGAGAGAGAGACATGGAGAAACACAGAGAGACATGAGAGAGAGACATGGAGAAACACAGAGAGACATGAGAAAGAGACAAGGAGAAACACAGAGAGACATGAGAGAGAGACATGGAGAAACACAGAGAGACATGAGAGAGAGACATGGAGAAACACAGAGAGACATGAGAGAGAGACATGGAGAAACGCAGAGAGACATGAGAGAGAGACATGGAGAAACACAGAGAGACATGAGAGAGAGACATGGAGAAACGCAGAGAGACATGAGAGAGAGACAAGGAGAAACACAGAGAGACATGAGAGAGAGACATGGAGAAACACAGAGAGACATGAGAGAGAGACATGGAGAAACACAGAGAGACATGGAGAAACGCAGAGAGACATGAGAGAGAGACATGGAGAAACACAGAGAGACATGAGAGAGAGACATGGAGAAACACAGAGAGACATGAGAGAGAGACATGGAGAAACACAGAGAGACATGAGAAAGAGACAAGGAGAAACACAGAGAGACATGAGAGAGAGACATGGAGAAACACAGAGAGACATGAGAGAGAGACATGGAGAAACACAGAGAGACATGAGAGAGAGACATGGAGAAACGCAGAGAGACATGAGAGAGAGACATGGAGAAACGCAGAGAGACATGAGCAATAGAGAGAGAGATGTTGGACACTGTGCTCACCTGTTGGCACTGTCGTCCAATGTCCTCTCCAGCCACTGGACGGCAGCAGTCTGCAGGGGGTCAGAGATCAGCGCCATCAGGTGGCGAGCCAGACTACAGCAGCGCTCCGCCCGCATCGGGTTCCTCTTGTAAGGCATGGCACTGGACCCTGGAGGAGACAGTTTATTAAGTAAGTCATTAGAGTGGAGACAGCATTGGGGTAAAGGGGATTGGGTATCTAGTCATGACGCACCAATCTGCTCTTTCTCAAAGGGCTCCTCTATCTCCTTCAGGTTAGCCAGCAGGCGGATGTCGGTGCAGATCTGATGGAGGAGAAGAGGGAGAGGAGTTTCACATGGTTAACAACTGAAACAACTACTATATATATATATATGCTATGCTATATATGGACGGCACCCTATGCTAGGGTGGTGTTTCCTATGCTAGGGTGGTGTTTCCTATGCTAGGGTGGTGTTTCCTATGCTAGGGTGGTGTTTCCTATGCTAGGGTGGTGTTTCCTATGCTAGGGTGGTGTTTCCTATGCTAGGGTGGTGTTTCCTATGCTAGGGTGGTGTTTCCTATGCTAGGGTGGTGTTTCCTATGCTAGGGTGGTGTTTCCTATGCTAGGGTGGTGTTTCCTATGCTAGGGTGGTGTTTCCTATGCTAGGGTGGTGTTTCCTATGCTAGGGTGGTGTTTCCTATGCTAGGGTGGTGTTTCCTATGCTAGGGTGGTGTTTCCTATGCTAGGGTGGTGTTTCCTATGCTAGGGTGGTGTTTCCTATGCTAGGGTGGTGTTTCCTATGCTAGGGTGGTGTTTCCTATGCTAGGGTGGTGTTTCCTATGCTAGGGTGGTGTTTCCTATGCTAGGGTGGTGTTTCCTATGCTAGGGTGGTGTTTCCTATGCTAGGGTGGTGTTTCCTCAGGGGCAGCAGCTCACCTTGTGGACTGAGGCCCCCAGGCTGGCCAGGCAGGCCAGAGAGTCAACGTCCACCTTCCGGCTGTACGTCTGCCCCGTAACTAGGTAGGCTCTGCATGGCAACCATCACAAACACGAGGGAAAACAAGTTATCAAGAGTAAATGAGCCGGGTCCCGATAGCTGCATGAATATGACTGTTAAAGCTCCATCCTAAGACTAAGCAGTGACCGCTGGTGAGGCTCCTCATGTGTGCTTACTTTTTGAAGCCGGCCATCTCTGTGACCATCCTGTCCAGCTCCTCCACCTACAAAACAGAGAAGGAACAGTGTGAGAAATCCGTGTATCATTCGTTCTTTCATTTTTCAATTGATAAACCAAAAACCAAAACCCCCAAATTATTCGTTTTTCCGTTATTCAATTGAGAAACCAAAATCCAAATCCAAAAACGGGGCACTGACCGAAAATGAATTAGAAATTGTGTTTTTGGTGACCCGGAAGTTGTTACTCATACGCCCGTTGGCTGCGTGCAGTTTGCAGTGTAACCAGAGCGAGAAACCATGGAAACGAGCGTCCACCAGAAAACACAAGGAAGAATGTAGATAGATCCCAAACTTGAAATGGAATGTTTGCACTTTCAGTGTATATTTTGTTGTATGTATTGTACTTGTGTTTTTCATGCCAACAATGTTAATAAAATGATCAAATGCATTCAGTGGCACTCATAATTTCTCTTATTTTCACCGAAAATGTGGTTAGTGGAAATTCTGATTGTTACCAGAGCCACATTGGCTGGTGATCAAAAAAGTTAATTTACAATCCTGATGACAACCGAAAAAATCGGCAGGACCTTCCAGGTTAGCCTATCTATTTTGCCTATAAACCCAGCGCTGCGCTAAGAGCCACTTTGAATAACAGTGGTGTCGACACCATGGCCGCACGTTTTGTTCCTCTAAACAATATAAAACTCTCCATGATTGTTTGAGTAGGCTATCTAGATTAAGAGAAATTAGTGGAATACATGAAGAAGTCATTTGGGTCACAAGTTCCGGGTCACCCAAAACAACATTTCTAAATCATTTTCGGTCAGTGCCCCGTTTTTGGATTTTGGTTTCTCAATTGAATAACAAGAAAAACAATTGTTTTTCGTTTCTCGTTTTTCGTTTCTCAATTGAAAAATGAAAGAACGAATGATACACGGATTGTGAGAGAACTCTCTGTTTGTATATGTGAATCAAGACATTTATTTCAGCGTATAAAGTGTTTACCTTCTCATGGTCCCCCTGGAAGAGCTGCAGGAAGCTAGCCTGTGTGCCTGTGGTTCCTTTGACCCCCCGGAAACGCAGGTCGTCGCGGGCACGCTGAAGGTTCCTCATGTCCATGGCCAGATCCTGGAGCCACAGACACGCCCGCTTGCCCACCGTGGTTAACTGCGCTGGTCTGGGGGAGAGGGGGGGAGGGAGGGGGGGGGGAGGAGGACATGGAGAGATGAGAGAGATGTTCAGATCTGAGAGAACATCAGCACGTCTAGAGTCAGAGAAGTTAAACACAGTCATGTAGTATTCACAGGAAAGGACAAGACTAGCATAAAGACATGTGTGATATAGACAGAGCATTCACTCACTGGTAGTGTGTGAAGCCCAGAGTTGGGAGGTCAGCATACTTCTCAGCAAAGTTCACCAGCCTGTCTGCCACACGGGCCAGCTATGAGCACACAGGAGCCACTCTTATTTACTGCTGAGGTTTCATGTTTTAATGGGTGATGGCTTATTAATAATATAATAATCTCCTCAGACACTGTCAGACATTACAAGCCTGTACTCTCACCTTGGGCAGCAGAATGTCAAAGCCATCACGCAGCATGATCAAATCCTGAAGGAGACAAACAAATGGAGGTTGGCTGACTAGGCAGCGCATGTGGAGCCCTCTGTGATATTGCGTTTTAAAAGGGTTATACAGACAAAATGGAGTTTGAAGATCAGCATGGGGCCAGTGAGGGGTGAGAGGGGGGCAGTGAGGGGTGACGGGGGCAGTTACCGTGTTGTCCCCAACATAGCAGGAGGTGGCGCCCAGGTGGATGATGGGTGCGGCGGAGGGGCAGCAGTGGGCGAATGTGTGCACGTGGGCCATGACATCATGCCTCAGCTTGCGCTCCTCATCCGCCGCCATGGCGAAGTCGATGTCCTCCCTGTGGCTCTCCATCTCTGCCACCTGGGCATCGGTGATGGGCAGGCCCAGGGCCTGGGCAGAGGGACGGGGCAGAGAGGAGGGAGAGCAGGGCAGGGGGAGAGTAGAGGGGGAAGAGGGGGGAAGGACGAGCAGAGAAGGGGGAGGCAGCAAAGGAGGAGATGGGAAACGAGAGAAGGCTTTATTAAGTTGAAATATTTCCACTAAAGTTTCAATGTTTATGGTAAACCGTATTTTAATAGCAGGAATGCTTGGCTGAGTGGTGTACACTCCCTGTTCAACTCTGCTGTTTCAGAATATAAAATCTATTAGCACCAAGACTAAAGATGATGAAATACTGTCCTCATCTCCGGTAGGCTGGAACAAATGTTGGGGTTCTGATTACACCTGTTTACGCTCCTGTTTCGCCCGCGTGACAAAAATGCTGCCTCCCCCTCCCTCAGTTACGACGCACTAAATTCTAACAAATATATTTTTTAGACGCTACACATGTTATACATCATTGGAAAGCTACGATTCTTGTGCTTCCATTGAAATAAACCAATTCAAGATCAAGTCGCAATAGCAAGCAAAGTCAACGTCTTTTTCCGGTGAACATTCCTTCAACAATGCCAAAGAAAAAAGTTGTACTCACCCTAAGTGGTTCAAATAGGTCCAGGTGTGCAAATCATGCCATCAAAACTTGATCTGCTTACAGTCCCAAGGGTTCAAAGTATCTAACCATGTAAAGTAATTTGTCCAAATACAATGTTTTACGTTCATGAATAGCCATTATCCTTTGTTTCATTATGCAAGTTAGCCGACGGAAGAAACAACATGTTCACATTAACCCTTGTGCTGCCTTCGGGTCACATGACCCAAAGGTTCATAATGAACCATCATTGTGTTTACCCAATTTTACCCACTACAAAAACAAATAAAAATAATTTTCTTTTAACCTTTGCAATGTGGGGGGTCTGAGACAGCCCAACGGTTAAAAGAAAATGCTTCACTTTGTTTTTGTATGCGGTAAAGTTGTCGCAATACGACGGTGGGTCACAATGACTGATGGGTCAGAATGACCCGAAGATAACACAAGGGTTAAAGTGTTATTTTCTCCGGTTAGCAACGGAGTATTTACAATATGAAGGCATCAAAATGTCCGTTGAACCCTCCCCTTTTGATTGACCCAATAGGAGCTTCCATGCCCCGTTGACAGCCCTCTAAAGCCAACTAGGTCTGTGCGTCCTTTAGCTATTATATATGATAGTTCTAAGTACCACCTTTCATTAGAGATAACAATTATGAAAAATAATACCTTTTTATCCTGAGTATTTGACCTTGGTTACAAAGGGTCATTTTGGAGTCTCCAAAAGACCCTTTTAGAAAATGCCTGGATGTACTCTTATAAAAACATGTGTCAAATATGAATATATTGTGGTATTATGTTTGACTTTTGATTTGAATTGGGTAAGGCTTCAACCTGTGGTCCAATTTAGTCTTCCAGCTAATACCTACCACCTCTAGGCCTCTTCAGGCCTCTGTTTTCAAAACAAAATCTAGGCGGAAATAGAAATGTTCACTTTCCTTGTGTTCAAGCTTCTAATACTCAACACTAGTAGGACTGACAGGGGTCCGGACAACAGGGGACATAACTCCAGTGTCAGCTTTCAAAAGAGATCATTTACATGCATGTACTCCAAATGGTTCAAGAACAGCTTCCAATTTACTTTGGGTATGCTGTTTAGGCGTTTTTAGGCACATTTAACAGGAGGCTTATTAAGTGGTGATAGCACACAGAGCTATGTTGAAAGTCATGTGGCATTCAGGAAATTCAATTAGGAATTTGTCCCAAGCAAAGCAACTGATTAAGTACAACAGTCACGAGGTGAACCACCTACCCGGGCTGGTTGGGGCTAGTCAGGGACACACTGGTAGTGATGGGCC
Organism: Osmerus eperlanus; assembly: GCF_963692335.1. NCBI lineage: Eukaryota > Metazoa > Chordata > Actinopteri > Osmeriformes > Osmeridae > Osmerus > Osmerus eperlanus. Next base: position 573,571 of record NC_085019.1, read on the forward strand.
TTGGGTTGGGGAGAAAGTGAGGGCCAGGCCAGTTCTCTGGGTCAGTCTCTTGTTACCCTGACATTCTGAGCTATTTTAGACTTTAGTCCAGTCTCCAGAGAAAAACGATGTTGTTCCGCAATGCTTCATGAAACTTCGACTTAAGTAACAATGCAAGTTCCCAAATCTGCCCTGATCTCTTGAGACAATACTGACACCACTCCAGAATTCAGTAGAGATCAGTAAAGAATAAATAGGACAGATACAACATTCAGACAGGGACTAGCTCAGCTGACTAACTAATCTGACCTACCAAGATACCTTGGAGGATACTATTGACAAGTCCGTACTGCTCACAGTACAGTAAATCAATCTCACAACCGCTGCTTCAAGGGATCCATCTTTAACACGTTATGGATTTAGGGTAAAATACATCAAAGCTACTCAACCAGCTTGACTGCTCACATGACCAGTTCCTGCAACTGGAAGACCACCTTACACGCGGCTGCTCGTCTTCCAGGCTACCAAGCTTGTCTTAGAGAGCACTTCATTTAAGAGGTCTCTAAAACTATATTTAGACAAGGGAACTTGATCGTTCTTTTTCAAGGTCGCAAAGTTCACATTTACTCCAATCAGATGCACAGAGTTTAAGTTTGCAGCGGTACGGTAAACTACCGACAAAATAACAAGTGTATCGTGTATGTCACGTGTAGTTTTAGCTAGCTACAGATTACTGTATCAAACCTTTTCAGCTTTGGCCAGGTAGATCCAAAGCTTCCTCCAGGTCGTGAATTTCTTTCTGTCACTGAAGTTGTAGGCCATTTCTTTGCTGGCATACCGTGACACCAGCGGTGAACGGTACATCATAAACTCGTCTCCAGAGCCGTCCATGTTGTTCAGAATGTCTGGGTAGCTAGTTATTTCTTCCTAAATCTTGTCGACTCTGCACTGTGACAGTCCGCTGTGTCCGGAACCCATAGATTGTAGAGCCTGAGCGCTGCTGTCCATCACTGCACCACTTACTTTTACGACAGTCGACATACGGTAGAAGGCGTGCCAGGAGCGTGTTTGACATGCTGGCGCGTGAGGTGGTTTAAAGCGACAGACGGGGGGTGTGTGTGTACTCTCAAATCTGACAAAAGTGGCGCCCTCGTGTCACGATATTGAGAATCTCGTCTTTAGAATAGAAACCTTTCTACGATGTACCAGTCTTGCTTGGTGCCGTCTGTCTGAATGAAATGCGGGCTAGTCCTCAGACTTCGCGCGACCTCTTTTCGGTTGCTAGTGTTATGAATCAGCCGACAGGTTCTGTCATTGGTGAAACAGTCTTTTCTACACATCCCTCACATTTGCCCACAATTAACAATTGCAGGCATTGTTAAAGGCGGTACACTATTAGGCTACAGTTTATATTTATAAAAAGGTACGTCAATGAAGATGAATGGAGGCGAAATTTCGTCGAATTTCGAAGTATATCTGCTCTCTTTACTATGTAATAAATTCAATGGTGTACGTAAATAGTTTTTAGGTGCAAAATAGTTCTCCCTGACCCCCCGTGTCTTCAACTCTTGTATTGTAATTAAATGATTAAACATTATCGCAGCGCTCACAGGAGCATCTTCGTCTTGTGTCCTGTGCGGTTCCTGCTGTCTGAGGGCAGTCTGCTCGGTGAAAAGCACTCTGCCCTGCCTGTGCTTGAGCCAGCGTCCGCCTCCGTTTCCCTTCTGTGACGAATCACATCCCTGAAGCCGCAGACACCGAATGAACCACCCATCTGCATTGCACAATCTTTGTTATTGAACAGATGACTGAGGAGAGAGTAAGGAGAACAGGGAAGAGGAGGGAGAAGAGCGAATAGAAGCAGTGGAGAAGAGGGAGAAAGAGGCGACATAGAGGGAGGGAAGGGAGAGAGAGAGAGAGAGAGAGAGAGAGAGAGAGAGAGGAGGAAGAACGTGTGATAGAGCAAGAGAGGAGGGGGATAGGCAGTTAGAGGAAGAGCTAGTGTTATGTTCCGGGAGAGAATGAAAGTGAGAATGAGAGAAAGAGCCAAGAGAAAACATTTAGCCTGCCAGCCTCTTTCAGACAAGTCAGGTTACGCAACACCTCACGGAACATTCTCTAAGGGAGCGTGTTAGGACTCGCAAGATTAAGAAAGGGAGAGGAGGGGTTGATAGGGAAACAACAGGATCTACACACAAGATGGCTGCAGTGTCTTGCAGCTCAGGCTCTGGTAAGTGGCTTCACCTCTGACGGTTTCACTACAGGTACTAATTCATTCATCTTTCTTGCTCTGTCACAGCGGCTGGTATCAGAAAAAAAAACATCCTCCATCTTCACCCCATGTCATTCTGCACCAAAATCGAAACAGGAAGCTGTTAGCCACGTCTACTTCCTGTCACTCATCCTATTGACAGCACACATTCAGAATCACAGCAGTCTGTTTCTGCGTCCAGCAGGGGAACACAGACCGCAGCTCAGACTGCTCCTGCTGGGAGGGGCGCAGACCGGTAAGTCCCGCTCAGGCAACACCATCCTGGGGGACGAGGTGTTCCAGACCGGAGAGGAGACCACGCACAGCATGGTGATCTACAAGGAGACCCGCGGGCGACGCTTAACTGTGGTGGACACCCCTCCCTGGGCTGGTCCCACCGACTCCTCCGCAGGGGGGGACGGTGGCGATGATGGTGGCGATGAGGGTGGCGGTGGTGGCGATGGTCATGGAGCTGCCGTCCAGTCTGAACAGGCTAGCATAGAGGGGCCTTTCATGGGGGCTATCCTGTGCCCCCCCGGCCCACACGCCCTCCTCCTGGTGATGTCCGTGTCCCAACCCTTCACCGAGGTCCAGCGCAAGGCAGCCGAGGACCAGGTGGAGGCGCTGGGCGGAGGAGCCTGGAGGCACTGCATGTTGGTTTTTACCGCCGTGGATCAGCTGCCTAAAGGGACATTTGTTGAGGAGCACATAGAGAAGACAGGAGAGGCTCTGCAGTGGCTGGTGGAGAGGTGTGGGAGCAGGTACCATGCCCTGGATAACACACTACGCGGAGGGAAGGAGAGCACACAGGTGCAGGAGCTGCTGGAGAAGGTGGAGGAGCTGGTGGAGGAGAACCAGGGCTGGTATTTTGAGTTCAACGAGCTGACCCTGCTGGAGGAGGAGCACGCCAGGAGGGCCCTGGAGGAGGAGAGGAGGAGGATGGAGGAGCAGGAGAGGCTGAGGCCTAGCATGATAGGAGGGCCTCCTAGAGGTGAGAGCAAGAACAACATTTATCTTCAAACATTTTACAAAATAAGGAACTTGAAAACCCTGTACATAGCATGCCTCAACAAGTGCTTCTTTTTCCTTTCGTTTCTCACCTGTTTTTCCTTCCCTCCCACACCTTCCTTTTTCTCCTCTTTCCTCAATCCCTCACCGCCATCCTCTCTCTCTCTTCCTCTCTCTCTCTCCTCTGTCTCTCTCTCTCAGAGCTTAGAGTTCTTCTTCTGGGTTGGAAGGGGGTGGGGAAGAGCTCTGTGGGTAACGCCATCCTCGGCCGGCGGGACTTTGAGTCTGGTCTTGAGACAGAGCTGTGCATGCGGAGGCAGGCGCTGGTGGCCGGCCGGCGCGTCACAGTGGTCGACACCCCGGGCTGGGACTGGTTCTCCGTCAGACGCACGCCCAGACGCATACGCCAAGAGACCAAGAGAGGTGGAGCCCTGCTCTACCCAGGCCCGCACACCATCCTGCTGGTCCTGCCCGTCGTATGCAGCCTCAGCACCAGGAAGAGGCGGACCCTGGAAGCCCACATCGAGGCCCTATTCGGTGATAGGGCATGCCTGCACACCATGGTACTGTTCAGCTGCGGTGATTGGCTGGGTCGCACGCCCATCGAGGAGCACATCCAGAGGGGGGGGCGGGAGCTGCACAGCCTGCTGGAGTACTGTGGGAACTATTACCACGTGATGGACAGCAAGACGCCTGTCAAGGACTCCAGGAGCGTCTCAGACCTGCTGGACAAGATCGAGGAGATGATCAGAGAGAACGGAGATGAAGCCTTCCTCCCCATAGCTCGTGAGTGCTGCTACAACATACTCCAAGGTTTCACTGTCATGATCATGAATAATTAAATGCAACAAAAAAAACGATTATTGTTTCTAAACATCCCGACCACCATCTTGTATTGCATGTACAATGTTTACTCAGTTTACTGTGTGTAACTGGAGTGTGTTGTGTTTCCTAGTGAACAGTGACAGCGAGTCGTCAGACAACACCAGTCCAGAGGATGACTGTCGCGGCTGCCAGCTGCAGTGACCCACAGGACACACGCTGGCAGGACACTGCTTCACATCCACCCAGGGGACACGCTCAGTTTAACAAGGCCTGTTGTGGCATTCTGAAAAGGGAACAGCTAAACACTGTTAAAGCGCACTGGTCATATGCACTTATCTCTGCACTTCAGTTACAGTGGAACGAATATCTAGTGACTGGCACCTGACCACAATGGAAAAGTTGTGATCCATGGAGGCTAGGTACAGATTCTTTTTTTTGTTGTTGTAAAAATCCATGACTGTACTGGCAAATACAAATATGTTTGTTGCTTATATTTATTGATAAAAAATAAAATGATGACGCTGTAGTTGGGCATTTCAGTACAACGTTCAGCCTCAGAAAATAACTCAAATGTCACCACGGGGAATGTTCTAGAATCCATGTGACCTACAGTACTGACTTCCGTTAGCAGGGAACAACACGCTGCACCTGACAGTGCAGCATCACTGCTTCCTAACATCACACAGCTCTGCAGTAGTATACAACTCAGTGTTAAAGCATGTCCCTGTTTTCAATTTGAAACAATCACATGAAGTGTATCTGTAATGATCAGTTCCGGGTTACGCAATGATGTTGCACTCATTCATATGTGGATATATGTACATGTATAATGGCATTGCTCATATGTAATAAAACATTTTGCACTGACTGTTGTTTTTCTTCGCGTGCTGTAACCATTAAAGTAAGTTCAGTGTCGAAAATGGTAATGAAGCCATTCATTCATTAATAGTTAATTGCAGTTAAGCAGTCACTTCTCATCATGATGCAGTAACAATATGTGATTACTTTGGATAGTTCCATTTCTGATGCTGTGTAGTACATCAAACCACCTTAAATAAATGGTACACAACAACAGAAGGTATAATTGCCTTTTTTGTGTTGTGTTTGTGTTATGAACTATGACATTATATGATCACGTTGTATTTTGTGTTTCTGCCTTTTCATGCACCAACAAAAAAGTTCCTTGGCTGGGCGTAGGGAGACGTGAGAGCCAAGGAAGGTGTTCTCTGGCTTCTTTGTGTCTCAGCTGAATCTAAACACAAGACGAGATGCCGACAAGACGGCACCATGCCTGTAGAGGCTGAGTTTCACATTCTGCAGCTACTGAATTAGCTTTTGTCAACATCTGAGCTTTTGCCACAAAGTTAGCTCAGCAACACTGCACACAGCAGTGTTGGCTTAGGAAGACCACGCAACAGTGTCACTTTGTTCCTTTTGGTCTGTAAATCAAGCACATATTGGGTCAGCGATGATGCTTATGTAATCCGCAGACTAATGGCACATGAACCTGTTAATGAGAGAAAGCTGCCCCAGTTTCCTGACTTTTCACTTCATTACCTTCCTCTTACGCAAAGCTTTTACCACGCTCTGGAACCTCCGAGGCTGCATGAGCTGCTGCAAACCACAGAGGAAGAGCAGACAGGCTCAGGAGCTCTGACCGGCTGCAAACCACAGAGGAAGAGCAGACAGGCTCAGGAGCTCTGACCTGCTGCAAACCACAGAGGAAGAGCAGACAGGCTCAGGAGCTCTGACCTGCTGCAAGCCACAGAGGAAGAGCAGACAGGCTCAGGAGCTCTGACCTGCTGCAAACCACAGAGGAAGAGCAGACAGGCTCAGGAGCTCTGACCTGCTGCAAACCACAGAGGAAGAGCAGACAGGCTCAGGAGCTCTGACCTGCTGCAAACCACAGAGGAAGAGCAGACAGGCTCAGGAGCTCTGACCTGCTGCAAACCACAGAGGAAGAGCAGACAGGCTCAGGAGCTCTGACCTGCTGCAAACCACAGAGGAAGAGCAGACAGGCTCAGGTGCTCTGACCTCAAGAAGAAATGTGGCCTTTGTATTAGATTATGAGAATGCTCGCAGAGAATCATAGCAGGAATTGAAAGTTATATACTTGGTTAGTGTAATGCCCAGTACACCCAGGTTCCCCTCACTAAAGAGGCACTGAGAATATAGTCGGAATTTACAGGTTTTACTATACAAAATATCATAAACCTCAGTAGCAGTAGATCTGGTATTCACAAGTTGGCTGCTCCAGGTAACAGTGACAGACCACATCTAGGAAACACAAACAATTTGACATAAGACAAGGCAACAACACAGCACATCGCAACCATAGCCTACAGAATTAATATTTAAAATCATTATAGGCAAACACATACCCAAAACACAGAAAGCCGATAAGATGACACCATCAGCTTTCCCGACACTCACTGCAATCATCACCGACTTCAAAGCACAGGCTACAAATAAACCCACGGACCAGTATACAACATGACTGCAATTTAGCATTTGGTGAATAACATTCTTAAGACACGTTAAAAACTTACATGACAAACAATGCTGCCGGCGGGCACCCCAAGTACTGATGTGACCCTACAAGCTCACACCCAGTTATATTGGCACAAGCCTTACCGTCACACCCTCTGCAGCCACACCCACATTCAATGTGCCACATCACATTAGTTTATAGAACAACTCCGAACTCACATTTACATTTAGTCATTTAGCAGACGCTCTTATCCAGAGTGACTTACAGTAAGTACAGGGACATTAACCCCGAAGCAAGTAGGGTGAAGTGCCTTGCCCAAGGACACAACGTCAATCGACACGGCCGGGAATCGAAACTGGCAACCGTCAGATTACTAGCCCGATTCCCTCACCGCTCAGCCGTTTGACTCACATAACGCTAACGACTGAGAAGAATTGGCTATAAATTTAAAAAAAAAATTACAAATAGGCCATGTCTAAAACTTCTGCTATTACTCTAACCCTATACTCAGATTGTGGGTCTTTTTTCATCGATTTTCAACTAAAACAAATCTATTACAAAACTACAACGCATTATATAGTTATTGAGCTTCTTAACGAATCTGGGAAACCCGGCCATTATCAGTCCGCCTGTCGGCGGAACCATGCAGTTTGCTACCTTTTTACTAGTAGCCTATTGGTAGCCAACAACATAAATTATTCTGATAACGTTAGTTAGATAACTCGATAGACAAATAGATACTGTACGGTCTCGGTGACGTCACCTACAAATACAAACTGACAACCATATAAATCCTTTTCACCAAATAAAATAAATTGCAAATTAACAAGGGCCAGTAGGTAACTTTTACAACCACAAGGATCAGATCCACAAGGTGGTGCTGGCTTACACTTTTTTCCTGAAAAAAAGCTTTTCCCGAAGTCAGTGGCCTCAATTCTGAATTAAATGATCATAGACTCAGTCAGAGCACATTGTCCACATTTCTACTTTACTGTAAGGATTTTATTATATGCTCACGTCACCGACTTTAACTGGTTTAACTCACTCCTCAGTAGGCTGGCTAAATCCCGCCCACCAGCGACATAGAAGAGCTTTTGCGTTGAATGCTGGAAGCGTCAGTTGTCAAATATCTACTATTGCAGTAGTGCTGTTCAGCTCGCTCTCTCCCTTTTCTCTCTCTCTCTCTTTACCTCAACACACAATATATCTGCCTAAAGATAATGGCCGGGTTTCCCAGATTCGTTAAGAAGCTCTTAACGCTAAGAGCTTCTTAGGAGCGTTCTAAGAGCGTTCTAGAGCGTTATAAGAAGCTCTTAGCGTTAAGAGCTTCTTAACGAATCTGGGAAACCCGGCCAATAGCGTTGTCAGAGCCGTAGAAGTGAAGTAGTGGAGTCCCTACTTTATTAACCCCTCAACACTCTAAACACCTGCATATTGTAGATTTATTTTGTAAATGTAATCGTTTTATTTTGGGGTGAATTATATCATACAGATTGTTGTTATGACCTCTGATACTGTTCTTTTCTTCCCAGGGATCAGTCACGTGCTTCTCTACTCTGCTAATAAATACTTGGTTGTGATACCATGTTGTAGTTTCACATGACAGTCATTTGATTCCGCACAACGTGCTGGTCAGGCTTGGGCCATTATCCTCCCCACACGCGACACGGCCTTGTTGTGGTAACTCACGAGGAAGGAGAACAGTCCGGACCTGTCAGCTTGTGGCTGAGGGTCAGGAAGAAGTCATGTGATCAGGTTTAAACCATTTTCTTCCCTAATAATAAATATGTCAGTTCACAAGCTATGATAGAAACCTTGGTTAGATTGTACTATTGCTAGCCTCCAAGTCTTTGATTTTTAGAAGGCAACCATTTCCTCTTTTTATTCTTAGCTGGACATAAAAAAGACAGAATCCTTTGGTTTTGTAGAAATCTTTAAATAAGTATGAACATCCCTTTCTCAGTGTTCATCAGACTGTTACTACTTCAATGAATAGTAGCTAATGGTTTATGAATGTCTAAAGGGGTCAAACAAAACAGGTGAAATAGTTCTAATAATTTTTTTATTAGAGATTACAATGAATACTTTCAAATAGTTAATATGATTAATAAACTCACATATGGTTTAAAAGTCTGTCTATTAACTGTAATAGTTTTTTTTGTAAATAAGTGACTACACAACAATACAGAGTTTATACTGTGAAGAAAATACTTGAAGGTTTTCATACAGGATATTTGAAACTGGATAATTATATCCATAGATAGATACAGATATGTTAATCTTGAGCTACAAGACAAATTGCGGGAAGAATTAGGTGAATTGGTGAACAGTAAGTGCATTTGGGGGCATTAATGCATCTAAAAGCATTCAGGTCCGATCTACACCTTCTAAGAACATATGTGGATTCATAAAACATCTTCCTGTCAACTTCCAACATCTTCTGTCAAGCACTATCTGTCAGAGGTCAGAGGTCGCCGGCACCTGAGCCCTTGAGGAGCTTGGCCAGTCGCACCTCCTCCATCAGCTCCTTCAGGTATTCTATCTCCCTGGCGAGGGAGCCGGCAGTCTCCTCCAGCTCCTGGTTTCTCCTCTCCAGTTGGCTGTACTCGGCGCTCAGCGCCTCATGCTGTCCTCTCTTCTTCTGGCGGTAGCGTGTGGCTGCTGTCTTGTTCTGCTCCATCTTCTTCAGCTTCTTCTCCTTCGGGGGTCCTCCAGCTCGTGACCTCCCTTTCACATTCCCAGAGGAGCAGGAGGAGGAGGAGGAGGGGGTGCTGGAGCAGGGCCTGGGGTAGGGCCTGCTCCTAGAGGCCGTGGTGGTGGCAGAGACCAGACGAGGGTTGGAGACAGAGCTGACCCTGCTGCAGTCAGACAGGAGCTGTGGCAAAGTTGCTGTGGTGGTGGTGGTTATGGAGGTGGTGGAGACTTCCTCTGTAGAGGCCAGGACAAGTACGATGCGGGGAGGGGAGAGGGAGAGGACGACCCTGGGGATCTGTGGCACCTGGTGAGGCGGCGGCGGCTTGCTGTCACAGTCGGACACGTCCACCTCACTGCCCAGGTCCAGGGTGAACGTGGGGGAGAGAGGAGGGAGGGGAGGGGACATGGGGGAGGGACCTGGGGACAACGGCTCAGATTTGATCTCACACTCGTCCTGGACCTCAGGGACGCAGGGAGGAGGGGAGAGGACTTCCTGTGGGGCACCCTGGGATGCAGGAGTGGGTAGAAAGGGTTCTGTGGCGGGGAGGATGGGAAGGCTGCAGAGGGTTGGCAGGGTGGGGAGCGAGGAGAGGGGGAGGGAGTCTACGGAACACTCCAGGGAGGCGAGGAGGTCGTCAGGGGAGCTGGGGGGCTCCTCAGGGCTGCAAGAACCCACGAGGGAGTCCAAGTCAAACTCTGTCAGGTCCATTCTCTCGGCCATCCAGTCCAGGCCGTAGAAGGAATCCTCTATGGAAGAAAAAGGAAGTCATTCATCTGCACGCTTCAATTAACGGTGTAACTGAATCAACATCAGACTAGTCTGACCACACTGTTTTGTTCATGGGAAGCAGGGATGCTTAACCCTGTTCCTAGAGAGCCACGGCCCTGTACCCTGATCCAGTCACACCTGATGATAACACTCAGCTGGGGGATAAGCTGACCACCAGGACTGAAGGTACCCTACAAGAGGGAAACACACACAAGAGGCGTGTGTGTGTGTGCAGGGGGCCTCACCTTTGCCGTCGTTTGCGCCCGAATGGGAAGGTCCCAGCTCGTCCACAGACAGCCACGGGAGGGTCAACATGTGCTCCTCCACCTTGTCGCCCTGGAGAAGCAGGGAGGGCGGGGAGGAAGGCGGGGAGTGGAGGGGGGGTGAAGAATAAGAGAAAGATGATGAGAGGGGCGACGTCCCCCCCTCGGTGAAGGATTCTTCTTCATCCAGGTGGAGGAGGGCCCCCGTGGGGTCAGCCGTGAGACAGGAAGGGCCCAAGAGCAGGGCATCCATGTCTTCCGGGCCAAACGGTGAGTTGTTGGTCAGAGTCATGGTGAATGGCTGGGTCTGTCAACTGCGTGCGGAGAGCGTCGAGAGGTTCTTTAATGCTGTCGACTACAGCAGAGCTGTTTGTTGCCACAAAAGACCTGTAAGACAGAGGGAGAAAGAACAAAGTTTAATATAACTGTCAATCTGTGATTAGTTTGGGGATGGCAAGTTTAGCTTTAATTAGGTGTACTATGTATGTGGGAAACACTGCCCTCCACTGCCATAATGGTGCACCTCCAAAACTACATGTAATGAGTCATCGTAAATCCCATGCCTCGTGACTCGACTGGCGTCAGACCAGGGTCGTTTCCACGGCAACTCATGTCTGGCTGGCAGTGCTGCCCCGCCCCTCACACACACTTTGTTCTCTATCCCTGAACACTTGTCACGCGGCCATTTTAATGGTGAAGCATCACGAACCATTTTACGTTTGCCACGAGGATACTTTAAAATATTTCATTAAAATAACAAAAATACTCTTGCATTTGATACATATTCTGCCATAGATAATAAAATCCTCGCGGGGAACATTACAATGTCACGCGGTATGTTGATGTCACATGTTACTGTAAATCCAAGTACTTCATTGACTGGATTATTCAGGGTATCTATTCACACTCACTTTACTAAATTGTTCTTACATATGTCAAATAAATAATGTTAAATATACACAATACTTATTTGAAACAATCAAGGTTAGTTTACGGCCTCGTGGGGCTGTCAAGGCCAAAATAAATAATGGTCAAATAAAATTATACTTACGTCATTTTGACAAATATAAAGTTAATCAGTGCACTGGGTTGATGCACTGAGGAGGTTGCTGCTGGCCCGCCGCTGCACGCCTTTACACTGCCATTTCGCCCAAAGAGCGCTGTCACAGAATTAAACGTCGTCGATATCAGCTGGAAAGGAATGGAGTCTGTGGAGAGCAGTGGGACTATAGACCTCTCCCTAGGACGTCTGATATCCTTCCGCCGCATACTGTGCGTGTATCACTGCGCTGTTCGTCGTTAACGGGGTTATTTTACAAGTTTATTATATACTACGTTGTTTAGTACAGTGTTACATTAATTACGTATATTCAATAGATTAACATTCAATTTTAAACGACCTTGTAACAGATACTAGTTCTCTTATCAGAGCTAAAAAAGTGTATTTCCATGTCCTCTAACACTTCATGGTCGCACATACAATTGCAGACATGAATTCCTATACACACACACAGGTACACCCACATGCACACACAGACCTTCATACACTGGCCAAAAATGTTAATCTTTCCCAGACACTGCACATTTCATCAAGCTGTGCCTGTAGTCCATGAGCAAACAGGCGCAGTTGGCAGGAAAATGTAGTCTCAGTACCCCTCTTCAGCCTCTGGCCGTCCTTCCCTACAAAGTACTGGTCCATGTCCTTTCTAAACATCTGGAACAGAGTGTCGGATGACCCGCTGGTGTGCGTGCTGCCAGGGGTCAGAGTGTGTGCCAGTGTGGCCAGCCTCAGAGCCTCAGGCTCTGCCCCGGCGCTCTGGAGCCTGGTGACGTTGTGTCTCCTCAGCACATCCACGCCGGCCAGGATGAAGGAGAGGCAGTGCTCCATGTCTGTGATGTCAGCCTTGTAGCGCCACACCACCTTCTCCACCCTCGCCCTGTCCACCATGCTGCCCTTCCTGCTGGCCTGCGCTGCCTTGGCGCCCATGCCGCCGGCGGAGACCACCATGCCCGCCCCCACAGCGGTGGCGATCAGGGAGGCGCCCATGGTCATCGGTGCCAGGGCGATGCCCACGATGGCAGTCACCCCTCCCACGGCCCCCACGGTGCCCCCGGCAATGCCCATGGTTTGGGTTTTCTTCTGGACCTTGACCAGGCAGTCGGCAAGGCTGTTGAGGTCGGAGATGTGGCTGCGCAGGGCGTCGCTGCGTTTAATCAGGAGGTAGTTGAAGAGGCGGAAGGCTTTCTTCAAATGCAGAGCCCTCTGGTTGACTTCCCTGACAGAATTGAGGGACATATTTAAGAAATTGACATGAGTTGCTGATACAGCATGTGTGTAACCCTAACCCTTCCGAGCGGTGAACGGGACTGCTCCCGACTACATCAAGTCTCTCCTCCAGCCTTACACCCCCACCCGCCACCTACGGTCTTCTTCTGACAACCGCCTGGTGGTCCCACCGCTCAAGAGCCCCCGCTCACAACCCAAGCTCTTGTCCTGTCTGGCCCCCCAATGGTGGAATCAACTCCCCACCTCCATCAGAGACACTGACTGTCTCCCCACCTTCAAGAAAAGGCTTAAGACGCACTTGTTCCGGGAGTACAACGGTACTTAGGAATTATTTGCTGGACCTGATGTTAGTTTCCTCCAGGAACACAATGACTCTTATTGAGGGACTTGTTGCTCTTGTTGTTTAGTTGTAACTGATTTAACTTCTTGTACTCACTGTGAATTATAATATTGTTGCTTGCTTTTCTACAGGTACACTCTTGCACTTTTGAGGTTTATGTTGTTTAATTGTAACTTGTTTAACTGCATGCTCTTATGGTTCTTCCCATTGGCACTTATTTGGTTTTTCACAATGTATGCTTCATGTTTTGGCTACCCGCAATGTTTGGGGCTATCTCGTTGTTATGATCAGTGACCTATGCACTTTTGTAAAGCTCTCTCTTGGAAGTCGCTTTGGATAAAAGCATCTGCTAAATGAATAAATGTAAATGTAATGTAAATGTCAAGTGAGGGAGTCAGGTGGCTGAGCGGTGAGGGAATCAGGCTAGTAATCCGAAGGTTGCCAGTTCGATTCCCGGTCATGCCAACTGACGCTGTGTCCTTGGGCAAGACACTTCACCCTACTTGCCTCGGGGGAATGTCCCTGTACTTACTGTAAGTCACTCTGGATAAGAGCGTCTGCTAAATGACTAAATGTAAATGTGTGTGTGTTACCTTATTTCCTGCTCTATGCTGACACCATACAGCAATGGAGGAATGATTTCCCTGTCTGAAAGAAAGGCACAGGCACACAGGTGATCATAATATTCACTACATATAAAGATGTACACTTCTGGAGGTTTTACCCAAGTGGTAACAAACATGATTCATCTTTAGAACCAGCTAGTTATTATAATCAGGGGAGCAGCATCAGGGTGTAAAAGTGTAAAAAAAAAAAGATGATTGCAATATCCGGGAAACCATATGGGATATTGCTTGCCTCAGACCGGACCTTTTTCCTCACACCTCAGCCTGTGATTGTATGACTGATCTGCATGTTTGCATGTATGACTGCCTGCAGCTACACCTGGATGAGAGGGGCCTGATGAGAAAGGTCTGCAGTTGGACCGTTCTCGGAGAAGTGAGATGGTTCGATTGCAAAAAATTCTAGCCGAAAAAATTCTACCCCCAACAAATTGCAGAAATGTGATTTGCTTCCATACTAAGGTTCAGCATCCCTGTGAACGATCTAGCAAGAGAACACAGCTCTAAAACATAACATCAATGAATGTTACTCACTTCCCATGGTCCTCATCCATCTCAGAAGACTTTCAAAATCCTGCAGAAGGAAGCAGAAGTTATTCACTGTCCAGGATTCAGGTTGTAACAATGTATTTAGAGAGGAACTGTAGAATATTCAGCAGGAGAGAAGCACACATGCAGCCCCGGCAGACCAGCTCATACCTCCGTGTTCTCAGACACAGCAGGGCAAGGAGAGACGCCTCTGTTCTGATAACGGGACCGTGGCTGTGACTGCAAGTGTTGTGTCGTCGATCCTATTGTTGACCTGTACACACTGCTGGATGGCTGAGGTGAAATGAGAACACAAAACAGTTGGTGTGACGTGCTACTGTGCATGAGTCTGTCTGTCTCTTCATGTGGGGGTCTCACCTGGAGGTCGTTCTCCTCAGACAGAACGTGCAGGTAGGGGGAATCGTCTATCTCACTGTACACTGACTCGGTATGGTAGGTCTGGTCCATGGCAGGTGGACATTGAAGGAGCAGTCTGCTGCTTGCAGGTGGAGGTGGGGGATTGAACAGAGGTGGTGGAGGAATAACAGGACGCACAGACGTATAGTTTCCTCTTGCATTGGCAGGCTTAGGGTACAGGAAACATAACATCCTCATTATAAAACTAACTCAGTACAGCTACAGACATACTCATTCATTTCTATATTCATGTACAATTATATTCAACTATAGCCAGTGTTACCTTCTCAGTCCTGGTCTGGGTTCTGCTGGTCTGGGTTCTGCTGGTCTGGGTTCTACTGGTCTGGGTTCTACTGGTCTGGGTTTTGCTGGGGGAGTCATAGCCTGCCTGGTCATGGACGGGGCTGGACACAGTGCTAATAGGAACAGGAGGAGCTGGTCTGGCAGGGTACAGGAAGCCTCCTGAATCCTATCAGTTATGAGTAGTTTTCATACAAAGGTAAAAGGACTGTGAAATTGCAAATTGCAATTACAAATTGACTCAAATATTTTGTTTAATGGGTTTAGAAATTCTTGTAAGTATAGATTCTCCTGTGCCATGCAAGACAGACAGTCCTGCAGAATCCTTGAGACAGGTGGAGGTGTTAGTGTCTGGTGAGCTCACCTCCAGTAGAGACTCCGTTAGAAGAGGCGGGGCTTCGTACACTGAGGGGCAGCGGGACAGCGAGGGGGAGGGGGGCAGGGCTGGACGGGGGGGGCGGGACAGCGAGGGGGAGGGGGGCAGGGCTGGACGGGGGGGGCGGAGCAGCGAGGGGGAGGGGGGCAGGGCTGGACGGGGGGGGCGGAGCAGCGAGGGGGAGGGGGGCAGGGCTGGAAGGGGGGGGCGGGGAGAACGTGGAGGCCTGCCGTGGCTTGTGTCTGAGGGCTGGTGAACACCAGAAACCACCAATGAAAGGTTAGTTAGTGGTGGCTGAATAAACACAATAAACAGTTTGTGCTAAATATTCTCTATAACTCACCATCCCACTTGTGGTCCTCATTTCATCAAAGGTACTATCGAGGGAATCTGCTTTGTGTGGGCCTGGGGGTGGATGTGCAGGACGAAGAGGCCTGGTCTGAGGGCTACACTCCGTCTGTGGCAGAGTTCTCTCGTACGGGAGCTGAGAAGGGGTGGAGCAGGACCGGGGAAGAGGTGGGCGGAGCTCTGGACGGAGAGGAGGAAGTGGGGACGGAGACCTCGCACCACACGCATCTGAAGACTGCTGAACACCACACGCATCTGAAGACTGCTGAACACCACACGCATCTGAAGACTGCTGAACACCACACGAATCTGAAGACTGCTGAACACCACACGCATCTGAAGACTGCTGAACAACTCACAGTGAATACAGAGTGCACATATACTCAACCATGTTATTGTGGTTACATGGAAAAACTGATTAAAAGAAAGAAAATATGACAGAGGAGATTTAATCTATTTTTATTTTATTTATTTTTTACATGAGAAAGGAGTCAAAAGTGAAGGTTATTTGTTGAGGAAAAGTGTTTTGACTGCTTACCTTCATATCCTGCTCATTAGACATTTTAAGCTGACCACAGTCCCCGATTGTAGCAGAGGAAGTGTTTTTAAAGGAAGGCACAGTCTTGGGTCGGAGTGGAGGAGGATAAACAGGACCGGGGGGCCGGGGATCTTCTGGAATATTCTGATGATCACTCTGCAGAATCGTAAGGGTTAGGTTAGGGTTAGCCGCTATCATGTAAACCCAGCAGCAGGAGCAAGGTAGTCCAGGGTAACAGGCTGGATGGATGTCCATCCCCAGGGTAGATGATGAAGGGAGCTCACCTCTGTGGACGTCTCCGTGAGAGCAGGGCTCGGGGCTCTGCTCTGGGGCTGGGAGCCTGGGTCTGGGCTGCTCTGGGGCTGGAAGGCTGGAGCTGGGCTGCTCTGGGGCTGGAAGGCTGGAGCTGGGCTGCTCTGGGGCTGGAAGGCTGGAGCTGGGCTGCTCTGGGGCTGGAAGGCTGGAGCTGGGCTGCTCTGGGGCTGGGAGCCTGGGTCTGGGCTGCTCTGGGGCTGGAAGGCTGGAGCTGGGCTGCTCTGGGGCTGGGAGCCTGGGTCTGGGCTGCTCTGGGGCTGGAAGGCTGGAGCTGGGCTGCTCTGGGGCTGGAAGGCTGGAGCTGGGCTGCTCTGGGGCTGGAAGGCTGGAGCTGGGCTGCTCTGGGGCTGGGAACCTGGGTCTGGGCTGCAGGCTGGCAGAAGTCTCTCCTGGTTAACTGACTGGCTTCTTCCTGAGAGACTGAACTGAGATGAGACACAGGAGTTAGGATGCAACATGGTGATGATCCATGATCTAACATGATAGAGCTTCTCGTATCTTCCCTCACCTTGTTTTCTTCTGGGTCTTTAGCGGAGGCTGGCAGGTCTGTGGTCAATGACTTGACCATGTACTTGGTCCTGGGGCGTATGGTGGGCTGGGAAGAGATCCAAGCACATTCCAACAAGTGAACGTTGTCATATTTCTATGTTTGTATAACATGCTTAGTTTGTCAAATTCAAGATGCATATCTGTGTTGGTTGATGCTTTTAATGGGATTCTTGTGACAAGGAAACATTCTGGTTGTCATGGAGAACTGATTGTCCTTTTGTTGGACAGTTGTCTTAAGCTGTCTGTGATGCATCCCCTTTCTTCAGACAGCAAAACGTACATACACACGCACACACACACACAAGAGCAGCACAAATGTGTATATTGAAGGACCACTGAATTAGAACAAAAATCTAATGTAGGCCTAATACTGACTTGGACAGCTTCGACTACCTTGACGGGGAGGTGAATTGTTCCTGACACGCTGGTTTGTGTAGTCTGGCCTGTTGTGTTTCTCTGACTATGTTTTCATGCCTTGTCTGAGGTATTCGGGTTATGCAACAGTGAGTCAACTGTGTCAGGTTGCACACTTGTATTAGTAGTTTGTTTCCCCCTAAAATACTAAAGTAGACCATTGTTGTTTAAGAAATATAAAATCGTTTCATTAAATAATCAAATAATCTCAGATGTTTTACTCTGGTTCATTTAGAACTGACTAAGTAAAATCGATGGTCTAAAATAAAGACACATTTATTGTTGCTGAATAATCAGCAATCTTGAGTATGTGTAACCATGTAAGAATTGACCTATGTGACAGACTCAAGATTCACTCCTGTATATCCTCAGATCAGTTCAAATAATGAATGATACCCTACCGTTGCCATGTCTTTATCCTGCGAGTCTTCGACGGGATTTTTGTTTCCTCCCGGGTGGCCGTCCTCTCTCAGCCAGCTGAACTCTGAACGACTCTCCTGCGTTATGAAACACCTGTTGTCGAGAGGAGATGTCTTAGTGTGCTACTAATTCACCAACGCATTCTTGACAAACAGTTGTGCCGGCTCCTGCTCGGGAACAAAAGATCAGAAAAAAGTTACATAGACGTTGAGGCGCGATCTCCTTGCTCCGCTTCACGGAGACTGATAGACTTTTCTTGACAGACCAGAAAGTGTACATGTCTTCCTTCCATGACATGCAATTCCGTGGCTACAAACTATTAACCAGAGATGTTAAAATGCAAATGTAATGTTTTATGAATTGTAGATTCGACATAAAGCTGTAGCGTTTGCCTTTTAGTACAGCGTTTGTGATACATTTACATTTAGTCATTTTAGTGATAAAACAGTCAAACAATTAGTTGGAGCCTAAGTAATCAGTAATTTACAGAGGCACGCAGACTTCAGGCCGCGCAGTGTGAAGGTGTGACTAAAAACTGTAGCCGATCTGTCACTATTCTTAATTAGCATCCATAACACTTTCTGACAGCAGTCTAGGGAACTTGTTTTACAGCATACAATCTAATGACTATAGCGAACTTTATCATAGATTAAGATCACTTTGAAATAAAGGTACAGTTTGTGCATTGACTTCACTGACAGCGATTTCTGAGGTGCGTATGGTGCCTAATCTAATTTGATGAACATTTCATTAGACCAATGAGAATTTGAGATTCATGAGTTTTGTCCAATAGGGACAGGACCACTATAATGAAAACCGATAGTTGGCGGAAAGTAGCGAAGTGTATTCAAGGATATAGCCAGATCAAGAGCGACGGTTTGGGAAGGTGGTCTTCTGTTTGGATATCAAAGTTGTTTAATGTGAAAACGAGTTAGCCATATCAAATTGGTTAACGAAAACAAAAAATGTCGTTACTCAACATATGTGTAGTCACTTTCGCGTTGTTGATTGCTAACAGTGCTTCTGTGATCAGGTAAAATATGTTGTTGTGTTGTCACAGTTCTCTTTTTTGTGAACATTAGATTGTTTTCTTCGCTTCGTGAACTACGACAATATCTGCAGCGATACCTGCATTGAATGATTGTCTTTATTTGTTTGAAATGTTTTGGGTAATGGCTGTAGCCTAGGCTGAGTTTCTTAGACGCGTTTACATAAGTTAGCGTAATTAACGTTTACATAAGTTAACGTACTTAACGCTTGACTCCTCTTGCGACTATGAAATTTTAATTTTATGTGTAGGCCATTATATTAAGTTAAGCTTTTTTGCAAATGTTTGGCTTTTCTTGATAGACTGTGAATAGTTACAGCCTGCTCCTCAAAATGTAACAGAACGAACTGTTCGCGAGGCTATGACTCAGGAAGTGAAGAGCACATGATCTACTGTTCACATGACTTCAATCAGTAACTGTCAGCTGAAAACCAAATAATACGTCTATGCTTTACACGATATCGAATTATAATGGGTCCGGTTCTTGCAAACTCTCCCACAGGATTCCCCTTCACAAGACGCGGACTGTGCGCCGCCTGATGAGCGATAATGGGATGAGTTTGGAGGAGCTCCAAGCTATGGGCAAATCCATAAGGACACAGTCCCAGAACCTTCACACGCTCCCGGCTACAACCGCCGCCCCCACAACCACCCCCAAAACCACCCCCCCCACAACCACCCCAGCCCCCCAACTACCAGTGGAGAGACTGACCAACTTCATGGATGTATGCCTGAAAACCAATGCCTTGAATTTAAACTATAAACCTATTAGAATATGAATGAAAAGGATGACTACTTTTTAACATTTGTATGTATGTGCTTATTAATATGACATATTGTACTTGATGTCTGTCTCCAGGCTCAGTATTATGGGGTGATCAGTATCGGGACTCCACCCCAGGACTTCACAGTGCTGTTTGACACCGGCTCTTCCAACCTGTGGGTGCCCTCCATCCACTGCTCCTTCCTGGACGTGGCCTGCTGTGAGTTCAGGGTCATGAGCTGTGTGTGAAGGGGTGAACAGAGCAGATTTTCTATCTGTTAATCATGCCTAGAATGTCCTCCCAAGGTTTTCTCTGTCATGGGTCCAAGTTAGTCAGTGGACAGCGGTGGAGAGACAGTGTGTCATGGCAGCAGGCGTGTGTCATGGTAGCAGGCGTGTATCATGGCAGCAGGCGTGTGTCATGGCAGCAGGCGTGTGTCATGGCAGCAGGCGTGTGTCATGGCAGCAGGCGTGTGTCATGGTAGCAGGCGTGTGTCATGGCAGCAGGCGTGTGTCATGGCAGCAGGCGTGTGTCATGGCAGCAGGCGTGTGTCATGGCAGCAGGCGTGTGTCATGCTTGACGTGTTCTCTCTCCTGCTCCGACAGGGCTCCACCATCGCTACAACTCCAAGAAGTCCAGCACCTACGTCCAGAACGGAACCAAGTTCTCAATCCAGTATGGCCGAGGCAGCCTGTCCGGGTTCATCAGTGGGGACACTGTTACTGTGAGTGGACACACACACACACACATACATTATCTCCTCTCACAGACAACACAGCCACAGTCCATTGTTCAGTTACATTCCTCCCACTTTAGCGTGCATTCAAGCAGCATATTGCATCTGTTAAACCGCTGACTAAATTAAGAGAAGAACTGCAGTACTTGACCTACTCCTTTACTGGGTCTTCTGTAGGACCTCACTAACGATGATCTAGTTTAAGAACATGACTACTGTCCCTGTCCTCTCAGTTGGCTGGAATGGAAGTTGTAGGTCAGCAGT
This sequence comes from Osmerus eperlanus, assembly GCF_963692335.1. Classification (NCBI taxonomy): domain Eukaryota; kingdom Metazoa; phylum Chordata; class Actinopteri; order Osmeriformes; family Osmeridae; genus Osmerus; species Osmerus eperlanus. Next base: position 594,118 of record NC_085019.1, read on the forward strand.
TTGGTGAGGCGGTAAAGCAGCCTGGCATCACGTTCGCTGTGGCACGGTTCGATGGAATCCTCGGCATGGGCTACCCCACCATATCTGTTGCCAAGGTTACCCCGGTGTTCGACACAGCCATGGCTGCCAAGCTGCTTCCTCAGAACATCTTCTCCTTCTACATCAGCAGGTGGGTGTGGCAGGTCCTGGCACCTCTAAAGGGCCCAGTTGAGATTCCTAAACACCCCCAGGCAGGATCTTGTGAGTGGATAGGTTTCCAGATGTCAGGTTTCCAGATGTCAGGTTTCCAGATGTCAGGTTTCCAGATGTCAGGTTTCCAGATGTCAGGTTTCCAGATGTCAGGCTCAACATCTGGCAAAACCCTTCTCAGTTGAGTTTGTCATCTCAAACAAGGAAGTATCACTGGGGACACTTATGTAACTGTTCACTTAGTGGGCTTACGTGTGCCTTTCTTTGTTGAGTGGGAGAAGTGTGTAATGGCTTCATGTTTAGCAGGGACTGTGAAGTTCCTCAGCTTCGTCCTAGCGTCCATCCTAGCTGACATGTCTGTGTGCTCTGCAGAGACGCCTCCTCTCCTGTAGGGGGCGAGCTGATGCTGGGGGGGGCTGACCCGCAGTACTTCAGTGGAGCGCTGCACTACGTGAACGTCACACGCAAGGCGTACTGGCAGATCCAGATGGCTGGGTGGGTGGTGCTGACACGTACACACACCAGCCTGGTGGTCATCATAGTGTGTGTGTGTGTGTGTGTGTGTGTGTGTGTGAGAGAGAGGAGTGTGTATGATAGGAGTGCAGGTGTATAATCTAGCACTGTGACTGCTTTTATCACTCCTCAATAGAAGGCTCAACACAATTATTTCATTGACTGAAGTCACTTTGGTGTCTAAATGATTTTTTTTAAAATGTTGCCTCATTGCCTTGTGATCAAAACTGACTGCAGTTATTAATATTTTTTGACAGTGTTGAAGTGGGGAACCAGCTGACTCTGTGCAAGGCTGGTTGCCAGGCGATCGTTGACACGGGAACATCCCTCATCATAGGCCCTGTGGAGGAGATCCGGGCGCTGCACAAAGCTATCGGAGCGCTGCCCCTGATCATGGGAGAGGTACTGTCACGCTGCCCTGGACTGCAAGCACTAAGCTCCTCCCAGCAAGCACTAAGCTCCTCCCAGCAAGCACTAAGCTCCTCCCAGCAAGCATTAAGCTCCTCTCGGCAAGCATTAAGCTCCTCCCAGCAAGCACTAAGCTCCTCCCAGCAAGCATTAAGCTCCTCCCAGCAAGCATTAAGCTCCTCTCGGCAAGCATTAAGCTCCTCCCAGCAAGCACTAAGCTCCTCCCAGCAAGCATTAAGCTCCTCCCAGCAAGCATTAAGCTCCTCCCAGCAAGCACTAAGCTCCTCCCAGCAAGCACTAAGCTCCTCCCAGCAAGCATTAAGCTCCTCCCAGCAAGCATTAAGCTCCTCCCAGCAAGCATTAAGCTCCTCCCAGCAAGCACTAAGCTCCTCCCAGCAAGCATTAAGCTCCTCCCAGCAAGCATTAAGCTCCTCCCAGCAAGCATTAAGCTCCTCCCATTCACCTGTGGGGCCCTGAAGGGGCTGGCCATGTGAAAGCAACATGGTGGTAATCTCAGCTATTCAAAGGGGAAGTTGGAACTTTAACCACATTTCTTAGAACTGGAAGATCCCCACTGATCGTTCAGTTCAAATATGTTTTTTTTTTGTGT
>NC_085019.1:596037-708205 GCF_963692335.1 Osmerus eperlanus
GTTATTGAAGAGTTGACAGTTGTTGCAGAATCTGTTGACTTGTAACCAAAAAGAAAAACAAGTTTGAAGGGACTTTTCTGCTCAGTTTGGCTGCTTGCAAGTCAGATTTTAAGATGAGATCTTTTTCCAAATCAACAATGCTTTGTTTTTAGATTTGTGCTTTTTGGGGGGTAATTTAAGATGAGTAAAGATGTTTTAAATGAGAGCTTTTCTAATAATTTTTTGTGTGAAACCAGCTTATTTCAGTAGGAAAGAGTGCAGATGTGTGTTTCTCTGTCATGTTGTTTCAAGGCTTTGTCACACAGGATGGTGTCAGAATGCTGAAGTGGCATGTTAGAGGCTATTGTTTTTTGAAGAATACTGTTACAAAGTTGATTTAAGCTTTCAGTTGTGCATTTTTTTTGACTGAATGCCTACATCTAACCACTGCCCACAATGTCCCTCATTTACAAAATAAACTTATTGTGAGACATTTTGGTTTTGTGAGTTGATTCAGACAGAGCAACCATACTGAACATACGTCGTAACATTTATTGGAGTTACAAAGTGCTGTGTGTACCATTCAGTTCCAGACAACTCAAATTAAATAGAAAATGAGTCTCAAATTAAAAAACTATACATTGCATGCAAGCACATATCTAGGATGAACCCCACAAGCTGGAGACAGGGCTTCTTTACACCAAACAGACAAACGTCACAAACTTGAGTGGCACAGTTACCTCACCAAGGTTTATATCTTTAGTCAGGTCTGCAAGCAAAGGAAGACTCCAATTTGAACACCAAAAAAAAAAACTAGTAAGACCCACGACTGCTTCACCCATTATGAAGCACTTAAGCACAGTGTTTTGTATTCTTTGCAAACATAAATACTCTTTTTTTGGTTACAAATGTACAATAAATACAAAAATACTAACAAGTCTCCAAGACTACAAGAATTGTTTCGTAATTGTTGTGGTATTGAGAAGTAACAGGCCCAGTATTCCTCATCCTACGGCTTGAGTAACATCCTAAACGTGTTTGAGGGGGGGCCTGTATAATGATTAACCCTAACTGAGAGCGAGAGGTCCAGGTTTGACCAGCTGAAGGGACGACACGTCGACACAACCTGCTTCAGTAACCATCATCCTAGCAGCTGGCCTGCGTCCCAGACAACACTAGATTAACACCTTCACGTCCTCCCAGGTTGGACAGCGAACCTTCCTTACTTACTAGATGAGCCGCCAATGTAGACTGAGCTAGCAGAAACCCACCTCCCCTGTAGCGTAGTATACACACACACTTAAGCAAGCTTGCTAAACTGACGGGAGATCAATAAAGCATGTGACACTGTTAAATATCCTGCAGATCAGTGTCTCCTCACTGACCCGTGGAACCACTTGTTCAAATATATTGGACACAGAAGCATATTCTCAAAAGGATCTATCCTTCTGTTAACAGGAAGAGATAATATCATTGGCATCCAATCACAACGCTCCACCCCACAGGCTCTTGTCAGATCAGGAAGTGAGTTCTTTAATAAACTTGATGGCCCAAATGTTTTGCAACAATGTTGCACCTTGCCATCAAGGATCCACCCAATCAGCACCCTGACCAGGACTAACTTTTGCAACTCTGTTGATAAACAGCTCAGTGTCTTATTGATTTTGCACATCTTAAAATCAAGACAATTACACGGGTGGAGATTTTTGAAAAACACAATGTTAGAACTTTGATGAAGATGCCATGTTCAATTTTCTGTTGTATAACAACCAGGTATGCATATATAAACCTTTAAACATGACATCTGACGTTAGAACCAGACAGCACAGAGCTGTCTGGTTCTGAGAGGGTAAGATACATCAGGAGGTTACATGGATACTCATGCAAACAGCATATAGCCCTACACAGACCACTTTTAACAACTCTTTCATCCAACTTTTAGATTAAGGACTTTTCTGTTGCTTCAGCAGACACGTGGTTCGTTTAGTCAACTCCACTCTGGGAGACTGAACACAATGTTAGCCTAACTGTGGTGTTTTTTTGTAAAACATGGTGAAAATAATTATTAAAGAGGGCTGAACAAAGTGACCTTTTTCTTTTAACTCAGAAATGTCGAGTTAGAGACTAACTGTACATAACTATGGTCAAATAAATGAGCATAAGATTACTCTCTAATCTTATGGTCAAATGTTTGCTTTCCTGGTGACTCCCAAGAGCATCACATTGTGTTCACCCTTTCACACAGAGTGCTGAGACAGGGTCATGTTCATCCTTTCACAGAGTGCTGAGGGGCAGACAGGGTCATGCAGCAGGAACACCTGAGCTCAGGTGTCACCTGACCCCAGGTCCCAACACTGCCCACAGTATTAGGGTTTGTGTTGTTGACTAACAATCCAAACAATTGAAGTGTTTCGCTCACAATATATTGTTGGGCCATGTCTGTTGATTAAAGACATTGTTTCACAGGCAAGGCAAACATTCCCCCCACAACTTCAGTGTTTGAAATCACTCGTAACTGATCGTGACCAAATTCCTTAAAAAAGACTCAAGTGGATTTCCATCCACTCATAAATTAATATTAAATATCATCTTTATTTCATTCCAGATTAGTTATATGTGTGTGTCACCCTGTTTTACAATCACCAACTTAACAAACAAACAAACAGCACCAAGCGAATCAGCCTGTGTGAACCAGAGGGTATTGTTGACCACAAGAGGCATGACCTGGACTGGTCTGAGGTTAGACCGGTTTGTAGATCTTCAGATATGGCTGAACACAGCCACACCAGGTGCTGCTGTCACACACAGGTGAGTACAAAAGAAAAAAGCCCCAGAACTAGTCTATAGATCCTGCAGTCCGCAGGACATCCCGGAGCTTTCGCTCTGGACAGCTTGTGATGATGTGCTCGGCTACATGTTCACGTTGCATCACACACCACCTCAGGTGCGCTCGTGGTTGCCGCGGCAGGTCGTCATGGCGGCACGGCAGTCCTGAGCAGGTCCTCTGGGTCGGAGAGGGCGCAGTAGAGAGTGTACCCCAGCTCGTCCACCTCCTGGGGCGTGAGCTCGCAGAACAGGTCCACCCTGGGGACCAGGGCGCAGGGCAGCCTCCCAGCCTCCAGGTGGCCCACTAACGAGCGCAGCAGCTGCAGGAAGCGGTCAGCCAGCGCCTCCTGGGTCCAGTCGCCCTCCTTCTCGCTCAGCAGCAGGATGGCGTTGGTGAGCTGGCTGGCGGTGAGGCGCGACAGCGCGGGGTTCAGCTTGCACACGGCCTTGGCCACCTTGAGGCAGGCGCAGCGGCAGCCAGCGTCCTCCTGGTCCAGCGCCCGCAGCCGCGCCGTCTCCGCCACGCGGAAGCTCTGCCGCCACAGGTTGTCGTGGCGCTCAGCCATCATGCGGTGGGGCTTGGCGATCAGCGAGGCTCCGTCCTCCATCACCAGCAGCGGCAGGAAGTCCACGTACAGGCGGCGGTCCGTCTCGTACTGCACCTCCAGCGTCAGCGTCTCAGACGGCACCACCGGACGGATCACGTAGTCCAGGACACTCCCGATGGCCGGCCAGTTGATGGATCCAGCCACCAGCTTGTGGAACAGCTCCAGGACAGACTTGGGGGAGAGGTAGCCCCCCACCATGCAGCGGTCCCAGTAGCTGCTGCCCCGGGGGAAGTACTCCAGATTCTCCCTGCGGACCAGCCAGAAACCCGGGATGTTCATGATGGTGTCCTCCCCGGGCACAGACGACCACAGGTTCTTCTCCAGCACCAGGGGCACCATCAGCTGTGCGTGGTCTGCTGTCACCACCTGGGGAGGGGGGGGGGGGGCAGGCAGGCAGGCAGGCAGGAGGCATACATACTCAATAGAGCCACACAGAAAGTGTGTAAACTTTTATAATGTACTACAAATTAATCGAGGGAAAATAACACTGAAAGAGAATTGCATGGCATTTTATAGAATGACCTCATCTTTCTGCACAAGTAATCCCTCTTGTCTCTAACCCTTCCCTTTATCCCTCCATCCCCCTCTACAGAACACCCATCCTTCACACCCACCCACCTCCCTCCCTCCCCCTGTGCTCACCTGCAGGTCGTCATACAGACTCCCGCTCAGGTACATCTCCCGGAGAGGCATGTCAGGCAGCTTGGAGTGGAGGAAGACCCTGAGCTCGGCGCAGATGTCCAGCGCTGCCCTGCGCGCGGCCCCCTGCTCCTCTGCAGGGATGGCGACCCGCTCCTGGTGGAACTCCCACAGACGCTCCTGCAGCGACAGACGCATCCGCGCTCGCAGCATGTCCGTCTGGCCTGCCGCTCCGCGACCCGCAGCCCTCCGCATGCAGTCTGGGGAGGGCAGCACGGGTCAGGAGGGGCTTCTACATTTATGAGAGGGTGTGTGTGTTTGTGTGTGTGTGTGTGTGTGTTTGTGTGCGTGTGTGTGTGGGGATACTAGATAACCAGTTCACCTTCAGAAAGTTGAAGGTCTACCATGTGTTTGTTCCACCCAATCACCGAGCGTCCCTAACCCTAACAGATCACTAATGTGCTCTGAGGACTGTGCTGATCAGCAGGTGTGGTCATGTGATCAGCAGGCTCAGGGAGGAACAGGCACACAGAAGGTCTTCTGTCTGAAGCTCAACTTCTACACCTCTGCTTATGTTATTTTACACCTCGTCACAACAGCAACAAACTGGAGCTCACTACCGGCCACCCCCAGTCAGTCGGCTGGCTGGGTTTCCTAGACTACAGTCCACAACTGTGTGAAAACTACAACAACCTCAGACTACGACCTCAGACAGTCAGCAAAATCACTCACTGTACAGGAAGTAAAGCAATCCACGGAACAGCCTGTCTGTCAACAGAGGGTCAACCATCAGGGAACAGATTACACAGGAGTTTAATACAAGTGTATGCCTATCCTAGGCCCTACAAGTGCACACCTGTCCTTGATCAAGTCCTAGCTGTGTGGATGGTGCTGATGATGTGTTTCAGATGTACTTGTGTAGAGTGTAGTGCTCTGACTCTGCTGATGTGTGTTCCAGATGTACTTTTGTAGAGTGTAGTGCTCTGACTGATGGTACAGATAGTTCTGAAGCCGTATCAGCAGGCTCGGCGTACCTGGTTCAAATGATTGGGAGGAGGTGGGCAGGGACTGGAGTGACCGGCTCACTGTCGACTTCATGTCATGGTTCAGTACCCTTGGAGACGAGCCCATCCAACTTGGCTCCTCCCAGCTCCTCTTCCCTGATTGGTCCATCTTGGTGGGGCTGGTGGGGGCACTGATGGCTCGATCATACATCTAAAACATGGAACATAACGCTCAGCCGAACGGAGGGATATGACGGAGTTCATCTTTTCCTTTCCGTAATCACATTTATAAAAACAAGAAAATAAAACTACCCCATGTGTCACATTGCTGCGTCGAAACAGACAAATTGCCACCATGAGCGTGTTTCTTCTCCTGGATGCAGCTCTCCCCTCTGTGCTACTCACTCGTTTGACTGCTAGTGTTGCTATGCCGAGCATGGCTGCTCCGCCCACGCCCAGCACCAGCTTGGCGTTAGACAGCATGAAGTCGATGGCGCTGCCGATCCCCTTGTCATCCGGCTTTCCTTTCCGGTCACCATTCACACCAGCCATCTTTGCTTCTCTATCGAGGTGGAACACCCAAAGGGGAAGACAAGGGCTGGTGAAATATGGTCAGTGTGGAATCGCTTTAAATGTAGCGATGGATAATAATGTTGTAAAATAGCATCTGCTCAATAATAAAAGGGAAATTAATACATTAAATGACATTAATAATAATGTGTTTTACAGACGCTTTTATCAAAGCGACCTGTGGTTTCACAGATCTCCAAGTAAACAAAACGACTAAGGTCTGAATTCCAGAACTGATTGAACCTCAATAGAAAATCCCAGTAAGTCTGATCTAGGACAAGCGTAACTGTGTCTGCAAGACCAGGACACATACCTGATTAAGTGATTTGATTTCAAATGCTCTTGGTTTGCTACAGACGTGATCTCCGCCCCCCCGCTACACCAGGCCCCCCCGCTACACCAGGCCCCCCCGCTACACCAGGCGCCCCCGCTACACCAGGCCCCCCCGCTACACCAGGCCCCCCCGCTACACCAGGCGCCCCCGCTACACCAGGCCCCCCAAGCGACTGCTGAGAAAGAACTGGCCCCTCTTCAGAGCGTCCTCCTTGTCGGTGGGCACCGTCAGTGCCTGGCAACGGCGGAACTCGTGGGCCACGGCACGCCGGTAGTAGTTGCGGTCAGTGTGCTGAAGATGGCGCCCTGCACGGAGCAGAGCCCGGTACAGGTCCAGCACCGCTCCGCGAGACCAGCCGCCCATCAGGTCACACACATGGAGAGGGGAGGAGTCCCTGGCTCCTGGGGGGGTTACATTTTATTATTTCAGGAGATGTGAGAGTGTGAGAGTGTGAGTGAGAGAGAGAGAGAGAGAGAGAGAGAGAGAGAGAGAGAGAGAGAGAGAGAGAGAGAGAGAGAGAGAGAGAGAGAGAGGGAATATACTCAAGAATAAAGCAGATTCCTGACAACTGAAGGAAATCCACAGAGATCTTTTGCACTAGGCAGGTGTATGATAAGCAAAAAGCACTACAAATTACCCATCTACCTCCGTCTTTCACTAACTAAATGAACCAAATTGTGTGCCAAAAATCATTTCTCAAGTTTGGTTACAATTGAACTAATAACAAATATCCACTTAGCAAAGCAAGCATTGTTCAAGCTTGCTCATCTCATAACAGAGAAGCAGATGATCCAGACACTAATATATGAAGTGATATATTAAATTGTCGAGCCCATGGATTTTACATTTTTTACTCGGAACGTCTGTTCTGAGTTGCCTACTAACAACTTAGATCTTAGCTAAGAAGATCGACCAAATCGAAAGAGAAGTCGCAAAACAATATTTGTCTTTGGCAGCACTGTCACCAGGCTACTAAGGCTAGCTAGCGTAGACCACGGCAGGCCAATTAACTACTAGACAGGTATGTGGCTTTGAGTACCAGTGCTACCATAGCTACAGATATACACCAAATGTACTTGGATATCAGTGTCACTTTCATTCGGAGAAATGGTTGGCGAGATCATTTGACCATTTGGCGTGTGTTAGCCTAGCTTACAGCAAGTTAGCGAGTTAGCTGGTTAGCTTTCAGAATAATCAATGCTAGGCTACAGATCAACACTTTCGGATCTGCTAGCTACTGTAGTGCTACGCACAATCAAAATGTACAGTTAGAATTTACAAGCGTTGCTAAAAACAAGCAGATGACTTACGTTTCTAAAACGGTTTCAAATATTTGTCCTTAGCCACCAGAAGAAGCAACTCACTCACGCCGGGGTCAACATGTATCCCGGAAGGTAATGACGAAATATTTTCACACCTGTTGTTAGTACATCCGGTGTAAGAAACTCAAAAGTGTCTGAACGTGACATGTCAAGTAGATAAATAATATTAAATATATGCGATATTTACCGATTTTATAATTAAAACCAATCATGAAATAACAGGCAATTCTAATAATAGGTAGAAATATTGCTCGAGTAGCATGACACAACCTACAATTACTAAGTCTTGGACTAAAGTCCTTGAAGAACTTGATTACTTGGTTGTGCTAAAAACATACTTCAAGAAGCCTGCTTTTCACCACAAAATTATAAAATCAGCATGAGAATTGGCCCCACAGTATATTTTAAGTTTATAAATAGCCTTGGCACAAGCTGTTCATCGTGCATAAAACGGCCTTTGACCTTTGAAAACTGTTAGTCAGAAAATATTGAACTTTCCAACTAACTGACTTCCTTTAGGCTTCAGCATATAGGTTTAAATCAAGTAAAATCATTAGACCGTTGTAACTGAAGACAACACGAGAGATGGTTAGAGACAGGCAGCTAAGTGATTCCCATGCATGTTCTTTCTTCTACTGTAACCTCAATCTAATTATAACAACAACATGGACAAATCCAGTAAACGTATACTTAATAGATGCCTCAGCAGTCACAAGGTTAACATGTCGTGTTCAAGATTAATCGGAGTGAGTGTGGACTAACAATGATCCTTTATTTAATAAAGGTATCAGATACAATACAATCAAATACGTATCTAAAAGACCCATCTTGAAAGTCCATTCTGTCAAGGACAGCACAGGGTGCAGGGAGAGACTGCCCCCGATTCACCCAGTCTTCATGGAGAGACAGGAAATTGAATTCTTCAATTGGAATCACAAGGTATATATTATAGCCTGCCCCTGTTTGTATAGACCCACAGAACTGGCTGCCACTCAGACTAGACTTGCATCTTACGGACTGTCCAGGTCTTGAGTGTTTTCCATACCGAGGTAAGCTAATAAAACTAAGTCAATACTAAAGAATAATATCTTGAGAAATGTAAGGAATTCTGTAAGATCCTTCTCTTTCTTATACTGTGTTGTGTTTCCCCCAAAAATATTAGCATGTAATAGTATGTTAGTTAGACTCCTTGATTTGGACTAATATCATACTGAAATATACATGTACTGTATACGTGCAGGTCAAGTATGTAGATAACTTCATCTGATCATCAAATGTTGTGAGATGTTATGTCAGAGAGGCTTGGATGAATCCCAGCTGTGTTAGATTTACAGAACTGAACTGTGTGCAGATTATGTTCACACTTGGGCATTTTGACACACTATGTCTGTGATGTAATAATCTTTCTGTCTATGTGCAACGAAAGGACATGCTGCTATCAAAGGAGCATCTGTTGGGTTGGAATTTACTTATAAACTGAGGGCTTAAACATACTGCTAGGAATAGTGACAATTATACGCTACAGGTTGTGAAATTGTTCTCTTGGAGATAGAACAGTACTGCAGTTTTAAACATTTCGCTGAGTTAAACTGAAGTCAAGACATATATTTGTCCCAGCTGTAGTCTGTGTCACAAAATTAAAAAGAACACAACGTATACAACCGAGCTATACGATCTGAGTTGATGTGTCAAAGGACTTATTTACATAATTATGGATGATAGCATTGTAGTGCAATATTGAAAAAATGAGGGACATTAACATATACATTTAGAAACAAACCATGCATCGTTTGCATTTCTAAACACACATCACATCTGCTCTGTCTTTGAATCAGTGAAATTGTAGCTTTGTTTAGAGGACATGTCATAGCTGTTATGGGCAATCACAAGACCAGCATCTCTGGAGAACCTGAATCTACCCTGGAGAAGAATACTAACTGTCAACATTGTGGACAGCAACTGAGTCGACCAATCAGCACTAATCTAATTTCCCCACATGGTCATGCAGCATGAGACATCATTCTCATGACAACTGGCAATACAAACACCATGCTATTCTTAATGTGGAACTGGGGCAATTTTCTGGTTTAACTAAGAGGGGTACGTGGCACGTGGATTGGGTTTGATAGGATATTTTGATGTACTGGGATGTACGTCAGTAGGGCCTGAGGGTAGGAAGCAGTGTCTCACAGGATCTGGGGGGGAGGGGAGGCTGGTGTGGGGGGAGGCTGGTGGGGGGGGGGGCTGGTGGGGGGGGGGGCTGGTGGGGGGGGGTGCTGGTGTGAGGTCGCGTGAGGTCCCCACCACAGAGCCGTCTGTTGGACTATCAGGACCTCCTGCTTTGGATGATCAACAGAAGAACTGAATTACTAATTCATGTGTTTGACATGGAAAGAGGCCATGTCAAATGGACTGATAAACTGTGGAAGGGGAATTATTAATTTTTTTATATTGGAGAAGAAAGAGATAAAGCAAAATAAGACATAATTCATTTAAAGGTACTACTTTGCCAATACGGAAACAGTATCTTGCTGCTCACAAGACAGTTGCAACAATCAAAGGTGATCAGTAAGTTGACTCAACTGATTTGACTGAATAAGCTCAACCTTACTGTACACCTCTCCTTCACTAGGTTGTCAACAGGATGGCCCTTCTCGATTATCCCGTTCCCGAGCTGGATGTCACCTTGCAGGAGGCTAGTCGTGTGCTGCAGCTCACCCTGGAGCCTGAGCTCTACCCCCAGTACATCAGCACCCTGAGCCAGCAGAGGGGGCTTCTGGAGGAGGCCCAAGCCCGCTTGGGAGCCGCTGCCTCTGGAAGGGAGAACTGGGTGACGGAACAGTTCAAATCCCGGCTGCTGTCATGCACGGACCCTCTGCCCACCTCCACTGCCATCCCCTCCGTGCTACCCCCCTCCCAGGTAGAACGCTCCCAAGCGGAGAGGGCAGCAGCCCTGATGTGGGCGGTGGCAAAGATGTACACAGAGCCTTCATTGGTGGAGGGGGATGTTCCAACTGAACGCACACAGCAGTCTGAAGTATTTGCTACTAGCCGTATTCCCGGCAGCACTCAGGATCAGATTCAGGTGAGGTGCAGGGGTGATATCACTGGATCGGTACTTTTTTAGATAAAAAAAAAAAAAAGATTTAAAGAGGCCCACCTCATCTTATTTGGGTATTTTTTTAATGCAATATTAAATGTCACCTTTCCTCAACAGGTGTATCCAGAAAGCCTCCATGCCATCATCATCAGCTCAGGTGGAGTGTTTTCTGTCAACATACTGGAGCGCTCCGCCACAGGAGGACCCATGTCCCCTCTGCCTTTCCTCCACATCTACAGCCAGGTGCTTCATGTGCTGAACCAGCCACCAGCTGGGGAGGAAAACGCTCCCCGGGCCATCTGCAGCCTCTCGGCCCTGCAGCGCCAGGCATGGAGCTCCGTGAGGGAGGACATCCTCAGGAGAGGAGGGCCCACTGCTGCCTCTCTGGGGGTGATGGAGAGCGCACTGGTGGCTCTCTCCCTGGAAGACTGCAATCCACCGTCTGACCTGGCGGACACCCTGAACGCCGTCCGGCTGGGCGGGGGCGACGGGTCCTGTCTGAGATACTATGACAAGGTACGGGAAATAGGATGTCTGTCATGTGGTGTCCTGGTGAATGAGCTGCATTCATCCCGTAGAGGATGTGGTCTTTACGTATTTCTTTGAAAGAAAAACAACATGATTATCTGCTGAGTAGACGAATGACATCGATTGAGTTAAATGAGTAATGCAATATTGAGTCAAATGGGAAGTTCATCTTCAACCCCTCCCAGAGTCATTTGCACTCCACAATTTTCAGCTAATAAAATGTACTTCAAAGAAGCACTGGAAGAAAACAGGTTCTTCTTCAGGTCAACATCAACTAGCAAACCACACTACAAACAACACACATTTTTCTTTCTCCACAGGTGGTGAATCTGGTGGTGTTTAAAGACAGCACAGCGGGCTTGGTGTTTGAGCACAGTGCCTTGGATGGGATGGTGGCAGGGCTGGTAGCTGAGAGTGTCTTCTACTTGTCAGAATCAGTTAGCTCAGACCTCACCCAGGCTAACGTAGTGAGCAGCGATGGATCCACCATCGCTAACACTGACTCCCCCACTCCGGGTCCACTGTTGTTTCCAATGCAGGGTATAACCAACCCTAGCCCGAGTCCCCCCCTTAAAGCAACCCACCCAGTCCTCACATTTGAGGTTTCCTCTTACGCAGATGTATTCTCAACCTTGCAAGGTCACAGGGGCTTATACGATGCATGGATCAACTTTTCCTTACAGCTTTCCTTGAGGCAAACTCTAGGGGACTTTGCCGCCACCCACATCCTGGTAACACCTACCCACATGCGCCACTACAAACATGGCCGCTGTGACCCGACATACTCTCTCACCATGAAGTCTCGCCAGCTCGTGGGAGCATTGGCGTCCTGTGTGGGACCAGACAACATCCCTCAGTACACCACTGACCTCCTACGCCTCTTCCACGCTGCGTTCCTGGAGCATAAGAACCTCATCAAAGCCACCAAAAGTGGCCATGGTGTCGGGCCTCACCTCGCTGCCCTCCGCTGGGCTCTGTCTCCAGACAACCCCCTCAAAAGGTTCTTGGAACCCTTTGGATGTCCGTCCGTGTATCTCACAGGCAAGGATGTGATGGAGGGCGTGGAGTGTGCGGTGGGAAACGTTTATGCCAAAGATCAGCTGGCTGTCACGTACCTGGGAAGGAGCGACAGAGTCCGCATGGTGCTCAACGGGAAAGGAAGCTTTGCCACAATCCTGGAGAGGCTTCAAGATAGCCTGAAGGTCACACTTAAGCTGGTAATGTTGCTTGCTGTCAGATATGCGCTTGCAGGTCAGATGGGAGCCCTGGAGTGCCTGCTACAGGAAGGACAGGCTGGACAAATGAACGACTTGGTTGAGGGGAAAATCTGCCCGAGTTGTGTCCCTGTAGGCCCAAGGTCGGGCAGAAAAGTGTCCAAGCAAACCCTGACCTCTGACCCAGCCACTGCCAACTTGAAACAAGACTTTACTTTGGTGATCCACGGAGGAGCTGGGGAGGTGATGATGCTGAACCAGAAGGTCGTGGGAGTCATTGAATTTGCCCTCCAGACAGCCCTGACCCTCGGGGCGCGAGTGCTCCAGGGAGGAGGCAGTAGTCTAGATGCTGTGCAGACGTCCGTGGCAGCCCTGGAGGACTGCTTCCTCTTCAATGCTGGGAAGGGCTCCGTGTTCAACCACGAAGGCAAGAATGAGATGGAGGCGACCATAGTGGACGGCAGTGGGATGACCTCTGGCTCAGTGGCCTGCCTTCAGAGTGTGAAGAACCCGATAAATGCCGCTCGACACGTTATGGACAAAAGTGCACACTCACTGCTAGTAGGGGAAGGTGCAGAGGAGTTTGTACAAGGCTTGGAGGGGAGCGCAAAGCCTATGAGGGCAGAGTACTTTCACACTGATGTTCGTCGCAGGGAGTTAATGGCAAAGCTTAGCGCAGGCAACGCCTCCAAAAACAACCACCCACAGACTGTTGGCGCTGTGGCGTTAGACCGCCAAGGCAAGCTAGCAGCTGCGACATCTACAGGCGGGTTGGTTGGGAAATGGAAAGGCAGAGTTGGAGATACAGCAGTAGTTGGAGCAGGAATATATGCTGATGATAAGTTAGCAGTGACCTGCTCAGGGGATGGGGACGTGTTCCTCCGCCACACGGTTGCTCAGAAAGTGGCCGGCCTCTACCACCATAAAGGCTCCAGTCTGAGACAGGCCTGTCGAGAGCTGATGACTGAGAACCTGAAGGGGAACTGTGCTGGGATCATCGCTGTAGACGCCAAAGGTGACGCTGTAATTGAGACCAACGCTGGGGTGATGTTTGTGGCCTCTATGATCAGTGGTATTACCCGCGTTGAAGTCATCAGACCCATGAAGAGTCCCTTTAACGTGATCTGGGAAACCGACGACCTTGTGGCTTACTTACACTCCAGGCCCTGGACCCCTGGTGCCACCATTCTGACACGCAAGACCCTTAGTGGGCAAAACAGCATCTTTAAGTTACCCCTGCCAGATTTTCTAGAAATGTTACGAGGGGCAAAGGCTGTTGCTAGTTTGCTGTGTGAAAGATTGGGGGTGCAGCGCTGTGCCTTGGTATCTCAACCACAGCCTGATCAGCCTGCCCAAATCAGAGTGCTGCCGCTCCATAGCTTGGAGGTTGAATGGAAGCCCCACCTAGCTTCGGAGGAGGACTTCCAGGTCTATGATCCAGGATACTGCAGCTCAAAGAGCGGCCCGCGCTGGGAGGACCAAGATCTGGACCAGGTCCAGGCCAAGATTCAAAACAAGCTTCCCACACCAAACGCACCCTCCAGCTATGATTATTTAGGAGAGCCTTCCGACGATAGCCTGTTCTCACGTATAGTGCGTGGCCAGGAGCCACAGTGGCGCGTGTGGGAGGACAATGAACATGTGGCCTTCCTCACTCCCTACCCCAACACGCCTGGTCTTACTGTCCTGGTGCCACGCAAACCACTGACCAGCGACATCTTCCGCCTGAAAGACTCTGACTACACGTCCCTGATTGTAGCGGCTCGTAAAGTGGCCGGTCTGCTGGTGGAAGGACTGAGAGCACGAGGTGTTGCTCTGATCTTCGAGGGTTTTGAGATTGATTACGCTCACGTGAAGCTGATCCCTCTGGTCCCGTCACCGAACTCCGAGCCTGCTTCCCTGCAGCAGGAGTATGTCACGGCCTATCCTGGATACATCTCATCTGCTGATGGCCCCCCCGCTAGCCCTGAGACCCTGAGAGAGATCTACACCAGGATCTCACTCTGCCGGCCCCCCCGCTCCTGGGAGGACCCCCAGACTCACTCTGCCTTGGCCATTAGAAGCCAGTGGTACCGCAATCTCTTCCAGATTCAGAACACTCTCTTCCACAGCACTGTGGAATACTTCCACAACACCTGCCAGTATTCCTATGCTCTGACGCCTCTCACCACAGACACCATATCCTCCCCTATGGGCCTGGGATCAGACTCTGAGCCTGTGTTTGTCAACATGCTGGGGCAGGGCGTCTACCTGGCTGACTCCATGCAGTTTGTGCTGGAGTATTTCCTGCGCTTCCAAGAGGACCTGCCAGGCACCTACTACGTGTCTCCAAGCTTCAGAGGAGAGGATCCAGACGCTACGCACTTGAACCAGTTTTACCATGTGGAGTGTGAGCTGCTTGGTGACATGGATGATGCCATGAACACAGCAGAGGGCTATGTGGCCAACCTAACCAAAGCTATGCTCAAGAAGCACTCTGACATCATACTGAACACTGCTGGGACCCTCTCCCATGCACGAGACCTGCTGGAGAAGCTGGATGGAAGAGCCCCTCTTCCAAGAGTCACGTTGGACCAGGCCATTCCCATGATGCCATCTGCAGACTGTCTGGAGTGGGTCCAGGATGGCCAACCCCAGTTTGGCAGGAAACTGACACGCAAAGGAGAGCGGGTGTTGATTGAGAAGTATGGAGGAGCCGTCTGGCTGACAGAGATGGACCACTTAGGTGTGCCTTTCTATCAGGCCTATGTGGAACATACTGGCAAATGCAAGGCCAAAGCAGCCGACCTGCTCCTGGGTCTGGGAGAGACTGTGGGTCTGGGGGAGCGCCACTCCACTCCTGAGATGGTGCAGGACGCCCTGAGGCACCACCTCGTGCCTGAGGAGTCCTACAGGTGGTACATCAACATGAGGCAGGTCATCCCTCTCCTCACCAGTGGATGGGGAATGGGCACCGAGCGCTACCTGTGCTGGCTGCTCCAACACGATGACATCAGAGACATTCACATCATCCCCCGCATGAAAGCCAGGAAGTATATGCCCTGAAGCCAAGAAGTACATGCCCTGAAGCCAGGAAGTACATGCCCTGAGATGCCCTCAGAACCTTCTCTTCCAAAGCGTGGGATCACTGTCAATTAACAGAGAGATACTGTACATCAGTGAACTGAGGACTGAAGCAGAGTGTGTGTGTCTGTGTGTGTGTGTGTGAGAGAGAGAGAGAGAGAGAGAGAGAGAGAGAGAGAGAGAGAGAGAGAGAGAGAGAGAGAGAGAGAGAGAGAGAGAGAGAGAGAGAGAGAGAGAGAGAGAGAGAGAGAGAGAGAGAAATTATAATAATGTAACATTGCATATTAATTTAGTAGATGCTTTTATCTAAATCAATTCAAACCTGCAACCTCATGATCTGCAGTCAAAGGATCTACCACTGCTCTATATTCAATACATACCAATGTACGAATACAAATGCATTTTCACATCATATTATATGTTCTGAATAAGTAGCCATGATTGTACCCACCATTTCAAGCATTGATTCAAATGAATAGCAGTGATGTTTGTTCTTGATTTTTATTTAAAATGCAACTTAAAGACACATGTTTCTGACACTGCGCCACTGGAGTCAGGAGGACATTTTACAGATTTCTTTGTAGCCATTTAAAGTTGTAAATTGTACTTTGACATGTATTACTATACAAAATAAATTGCTTGTGAGACACATTTCTTTTGTTGTGTGTATTATTCAGAAAATTCATATATGGATGAGGCCCCAGATTATGCTCCTGGACTATGAAACAGAGTTTCTAAAAACCTAGTTTTATCCAAAAATAGATTTGTTTATCTGTGTCAAGGAAACTAGCCCTCTGTGTTCAGTGCTAATGTGAACAGAGGTGAAGGCTCTGAGTTTATCTGTGAGCTTCTTGAGTCAAATAAGTAGAGTATCAAGTAGAACTGAACAAAGGAGAAAAGAGAGGGCAGGCATCAGGTTTGTAATTTCCTCTCGGTGACCTGGTCCTGCACTGGGCTGGTAACCGTCTGACAAGCCAAGCATTGAGTGTGTAATCAGAGGCCCGTGACAAGGCGCACATTCCCCCAGCATGTCCTGTCTCCTCTCGAACACATCTCTCCTCTCGAACACATCTCTCCTCTCGAACACATCTCTCCTCTCGAACACATCTCTCCTCTCGAACACATCTCTCCTCTCTAACACATCTCTCCTCTCGAACACATCTCTCCTCTCTAACACATCTCTCCTCTCTAACACATCTCTCCTCTCTAACACATCTCTCCTCTCTAACACCAATACCAGCCACCAAAGTCCAGTTTGACACAAAGAGTCGCAGAGATAGAATAGACATGTTGACAACATTCCAAGCAAGGCACACAAGACACGATTGTACACGTACAGCAGAATTGTAAGTGGGGCGGGTATTTGTTTAGTCACACTACAGGAGAGCCCAACCCCCTGTCTATCACCAAAGTGCTTCTGCCCTCAACAACCCCAGAAAGCAATAGACAGAATTAAGTGGCAAAAAAATGGTTTTATGTTATTTTACACAAAAAAACTGCTGTCCATGGACCTTAATCTCTACACAAAATGTATAGAAAGTTCCTTGGCCTTGGCTACTTGTCAGAGTTTTAAGTTCCCACAGAGGGGCGTGGTCACATCGCACACGTGACAACCTGTCACATGATGTACAGCTAGCTATAAGCTGTCATGGCGGCGCAGACCCGTGCACTTGTCTCAGCCCAGTGGCTTGCGGATGCGATCAAAAGCAACCGAATAGGTCCTCATCTGCGAATACTTGATTCCTCTTGGTATCTGCCGAAACTGAAACGAGATGCCACGTCCGAGTTCAGACAGAAACACATACCCGGCACACACTTCTTTGATCTGGATGAGTGTTCTGACAAAACTTCATCGCTGGATCACATGCTGCCAACTCAAAATCAATTTGCAGAGTATGTGTCAGGATTAGGTATTGGGAACGACACACATGTTGTAGTGTACGATGCCAGCGACTTTGGATCATATAGCGCACCCCGCGTTTGGTGGATGTTCCAGTTATTTGGGCACAATTGTGTCTCCGTGCTGGACGGTGGCATGAAGAACTGGCTTCATGAAGGGCGTCAGGTGACATCAGAGTATTGTTCACCAGAGCGTCAAGAGTTCAAGGCGAGTATCAATCAATCTTGGATAAAGACCTACGAGGATATCGTGAAGAACATCGAAACCAAACGGTTCCAGGTCATCGATGCTAGGTCCGCTGGCAGGTTTAGGGGAACTGAGCCGGAGCCCAGGGATGGTAAGTTGCCCCATAAGTAACTGTAAATACCTACAGGTGCACATGTCGAACTGCTCCCAAAACATATAACACAAAAAATAGGTAATGCTTGGGGACACAATCAATCGTGACACAGAGCTGAATGATCAATAAAGCTTCACAATTCACTCAAATCAACCATACTATTGCTTTGCTCCACAGACACTAAACCAGGGCACTTCCCTGGTGCCATCAACATGCCTTTCACCAGTTTCATGGACGCCTCCGGGAGGGAACTGGAGGCTGAACAGCTGACTGAGCTGTTCCGGGAGGCCGGTGTGGACCTGGAGCGGGCCCTCTGGGCCAGCTGCGGCTCCGGTGTGACAGCGTGTCACGTGGTGCTGGCTGCCTACCTGCTGGGATCTCCGCGAGTGGCCGTGTACGACGGCTCATGGGCTGACTGGGACAAAAGAGCTGCGCCCGAGCATATTATCTCTGAAGGGACATAGAAATGAACATGAAATGGGAGGTAGATCCTTAATGTAGCAGAAGTTACTGATCAGTCGACAGAAAATGAATGCACTGAATCCACAGTTACTAACGGCTCAAGAGGGGGCAAGGTCAATGCGTTTTACTTCAGAAACCCTCAGATCAGAGAAGGTAGAGTGTTTTTTACATGGCCATAATCATAATATATATTGGGGGGGGACACATCCCCCCCAAATATTCAAATCTGATCAAAATGTCCCCCCCAATATATTGATATAAAATATAAATGTTCTACAATAACGTTAAGTTTTCAGGGGGGGCCCTCAGACTCCCCAGCAGATTTGGTCCCCCCAACTCCATGGCTATGGCCTGGTTGTTCACAGATTTGGGGAACCGCTGCTGTGTAAAAGGTGCTGGTCATAAAGATGCCCGGGGGTGAGTAGTGTGGTGCAGGTAGTCCTAGATTATTCATATAGATGATGTTGAGACTAATAATTTAGGTGGCACTTAAGTTTGAATTATTTCATGTTTCATTTACTATCCTCAAATGAAGAATATTGCATTTCAAGTCAAACATTGTTGCAGACCTAAGTGCACTTTTTTTTTGTTCAAATGACAACTGTTACATTGTGACTAATATTATGACGTGCAATACATTTCATAATAAAAACTAGTTTGAAGTTTAGGCTAAATGTCCTGTCGTTTTTTTAACTTTTTTTATTTAAACACGATTCTTTATTTGGAATACTGACTGTCACTTTTATAATAGTCCACTTGTGTTGTCACATTTTATCAAGAATTTCAGCCTTTAATGCATTATGTAGGCCTAACCAATCCGTAATTAAATATCCGGCAAACGAATGCTTGGCCAGCATAGGCCAATATTATGGGAAATACAACAATGTGCAGTGCATTCTTTCGGGAGTACTGGACCATATATTCATAGTGGGTTATTTTATATCAGTAGACAATAATATTGTCATATATAGGCACATCCTAGAGTGTAGTAGCTGACGCAGAACAAATTTAGAACCAGTTCAATCCGGTTTCATGTTGGATTTTGGGGGTCTGCCAATGTGCCTGATTTTTCTGGTGTACTAATAATTCTGTTATGGTATTTTCGATCATGCTGTGTAATACGTGATCGTTGCTAATTGGAAGCGATTTCATCAGCACAGCAGATTGGCGTCCAAACCGAACGTATGTGGATGTTCAAGTCCCCATTTGAATGTTAAAAAAAACACAAAAAAGTAATTATAGCCTAGTTAATTAGGCTATTGTGATTGATATATTTAATTTAATCGCTTTAGATTAGCTCATTATATATTTTTGACGTAGCACTAAACGGAATAAATTTGGCAGATTGTCAGAATGCCACAGCGACGATGGCCGAAAACGACGTCAAAGACTTTCCGATGAAGCGAATCTCAAAAGGTGCCCTGCGATGTGCCTGGAGGTCCTGAGGAAATAAACAAATTGGGGTCCTTTTTTGATAGGCGAGATATCGTGGTGCTGGCTACGTGAAAACAGTTACCGTGTCATTCAAAAGCAAGCTGCAAATAGGACAAAATAAACATCACATCTGAGCTTGTTTGGGATTTCGGCATTTCTGCTAGATAAACAAATTGTCACTTATCGGCAATTTATCTGGTAGCTGTCATTTGACAGTCAAGAAAAGTGTTTAATACCGTGTGGCACTGGCTTTTGTTTTTAGCTTTAACAAGCTATCGACTTTATCGACGCTAGCTCTCACTGCTGCAAGAGAACAAGAAAAACTGCGATCTACAAGCTTCCACTATTTCTGCCCAGTGTCAAGTTAATAAAGAGGTAAAACAAATATCAGCTTTATTAATTACAGAGACAATGAAAGTATTAAGAAATGTGCAAGCTACGTTGGTTAACTACTTTAGCTGCTACAAGTAGCCTACTTTGTTAACGTTAGCTTAGCATTTCCACCGTAGCTCGCTCATTAGCAACTAACGAGTAATGTGGACAATGTACAACCTGTTTAGGACATATGGTTAGTACTAATAATAATCAAAGACCAACATTGACATGAAATATCACTGTGTATTTTGGTATGGACATCAAGTTAGAAAACGTTTCTTTCAGTTAATTGTTTTTGCATTTTCACCACAGAGCGGCGTTAATGAGTAGCAATGTCTGGCATCGCTCTTAGCAGACTGTCACAGGAGCGCAAAGCATGGCGGAAAGACCACCCATTCGTGAGTAGGCCTAGACAATACTAGCTCTGTCTGTGTGGGGGTCATAGGAAATTATTGTGTTGTTAACGACGGAACATAATTATTTTCCAATTTGATCAGCATACTGTCTTTATATTGCTCGTCTGTCTTCGTACAGGGATTTGTTGCTGTACCCACCAAAAATCCTGATGGAACCATGAACCTGATGAACTGGGAATGTGCGATCCCAGGAAAGAAGGGGGTGAGCTCTTTATTCGTGTTTTTAATGATTCGTTAGGACTCTATCTGCCATGGTGGCTGTCATATGCTATAGCCCTTTTCTGATTGGAGCTGTTTGGGTTTGATGTGTTTTTATAAGTGAATCACAACCATCTCTAATACATTCCTTAGACCTTGTGGGAAGGAGGCCAGTACAAACTCAGAATGCTCTTCAAAGATGATTATCCCTCCTCGCCACCAAAATGTGAGTTTATCTCCAAGAGTTTTCTCTTTTCCTTCAAGATTTTATTTTCAGTTTTGAAAATGCCAATAGTTTCTCAGTTTTATATCTTAAAGTAGACAAAGCTTTTTGATGCCAGGGCCTCAATCTTCAAAAAATAAAATGAATATTGATTTTTCTGACTTGTACATGATTCTTTTCAGGCAAATTTGAGCCACCTATATTCCATCCCAACGTCTATCCTTCTGGCACAGTGTGCCTGTCCATCCTAGAGGAGGACAAAGACTGGAGGCCAGCCATCACTATCAAACAGGTCAGAGCTGAGACCTACACTAATATCACATATTTGTTGGAATATCTGATCTACACACTTTCTAAAATCAGTCGGAGGTCAATCTGGGGTTTGTATTTCCAGATCCTGTTGGGGATCCAAGAGCTTCTGAATGAACCCAACATCCAGGACCCTGCACAAGCAGAGGCATACACAATCTACTGGTGAGTGTCTCTGTAGGGGGAGGGTTCTGGTCAGTCTCTGTAAGGGGAGGGTTCTGGTGAGTCTCTGTAGGGGGAGGGTTCTGGTGAGTCTCTGTAGGGGAAGGGTTATGGTGGGTGTCTGTAGGGGGAGGGTTCTGGTGAGTGTCTCTGTAGGGGGAGGGTTCTGGTGAGTGTCTCTGTAGGGGGAGGGTTCTGGTGAGTGTCTCTGTAGGGGGAGGGTTCTGGTGAGTGTCTCTGTAGGGGGTGGGTTATGGTGGGTGTCTGTAGGGGGAGGGTTCTGGTGAGTCTCTGTAGGGGAAGGGTTATGGTGGGTGTCTCTTTAGGGGGAGGGTTCTGGTGAGTGTCTCTGTAGGGGGAGGGTTCTGGTGAGTGTCTCTGTAGGGGGAGGGTTCTGGTGAGTGTCTCTGTAGGGGGTGGGTTATGGTGGGTGTCTGTAGGGGGAGGGTTCTGGTGAGTCTCTGTAGGGGGAGGGTTCTGGTGAGTGTCTCTGTAGGGGGAGGGTTATGGTGAGTCTCTGTAGGAGGTGGGTTATGGTGGGTGTCTGTAGGGGGAGGGTTCTGGTGAGTCTCTGTAGGAGGTGGGTTATGGTGGGTGTCTGTAGGGGGAGGGTTCTGGTGAGTCTCTGTAGGGGGTGGGTTCTGGTGGAGGCAGTGACACCACCAGTGAAAGGATGTGGGGTTCGAAGTTGGGACCTATGCAGGGTATTCAGACGTGTTGTGGTGTTGGCTTCATGCTCAGTAGATTTCTTCCAGAGAAAATCTGTTTCCTGTCTTCCTGATCAGTTTTCAGCTCAGCTCCAAGACAACATGGTATAGAAAGCTAACTTCCCTTCATTTTTGTTTTGTCTTGTAGTCAGAACAGAATGGACTATGAGAAGAGGGTGAGGGCACAGGCCAAGAAGTTTGCCCCAACATAGAGCTGGGCAGGCACTTCACCTGACCTTCCTGAGAATGGAAAGGCAGCATTCAAAGGACCACTCCAATAAACATCTACAGTTTCAGCATTTATTGTTTACTACGGACCTTGGAAAGGGTTGTGATTTTTATGTAGGTATGTTGTAAAAATATTTAGGTCATGGAACAAGAATGTTGACAACCACAGAAAACAAAACCCTTGACCGTAAAACTACCCCCTTTTTTTTTTTTTTTACAGAAATGTCACCCCATATTAATTGGTAATTTGCAGAAAAATAATCACACACAGAATTAATATGTTATTGTTCATAGTCTGGCATCGTTTCTGCTTGTACACCCCCAAATATGATAATTGTTTCACATATTTGACTTTGATCCTACTTCTTGTTTTGGGAGCATTCAAGGTTGTATTTGGATCCTTCAACTAACCTGGGTGACTGAATTAAGTGCACTTCATAGAGATAGAAGACCAGAGAGGTTAACCTCTGAAGACATGAGTGCATGTACATATATAAATATTGAGAGTTGTGGAACCTATGTTTTATAATGTTTTAGCAAGTTGATATGTGTGTGTGTGGTATTAAAAGTAATGAACTCAATTAAATGTATGATGTGAAATAAAATTGACAAGGGAACCGATTTGTTAGCCTGTTTCAGTGTAAGAATGAGTTCCAGTGGACGAATGGGATGGAGAACAACAAAGTATTCAATGTGTCGCGTGCCATGCAGGGCAACCGCAAACTTGCTATGTGAAGAGGCTTTCCTCCATTTACTGAAACCTTTCAGGCTAATTGTGACATCAGTATCCTGGTAACGGTTCACTTCTCACGTTCATTGGTCGATGAGTGGGTCTACAAAAATCAATCATTTATTACATTTGACCAACACTGAGGTAAGGTTTGAAGTGGAAGGAAGGGGCGTCGGCGCCGAATACAAATGTAAGTATACAATCCTAGACAACGGGGTACACTTCTTCTGTTGTTAAGTTAATTATTGTTTGAACTACTTGCAGCAATACATTCTTAACGCAGGCGACTTACTGACACGCACTGATCTTGGGGGGGGGAAACAAGGATTTAAAAAGCCAGAGGCCGATGCGGCACATGGTCCGCTGCTGTTTTTGGTTGAGCTTCCATGGGATATTCGCCAGAGGGCGGATATCGCTATTACAGTTTTGTTCAAATGCTTACACACATTTTTTTTTTACTTATCCTCTTTTTTTCAAAACTTAACACACAAATCCAATAACTGCACACACAAAATGCAAAATGCCTCGCTTCTCTTGCAAAATGAAGCACTGCATTCAAAATATCACAAACACGTCTCAAAAGCACACATTTGTCTCATGTTGCAAACACTTTTGCCGTTATATTACATCTTTGGATATATCATATACACACAGTTATTCAAAACCTAAAGCTCTTCTTTCATGAGCTTCTTTGTACATTTCTGTACAAGATTGAAAGTAAATGGCAGATATGATGAAAAATTCATGGTAAACACGAAAACAAGATTGAAAACAAACTTTTTTTTTTTTTACTATAAGCATTTGTGGTTGTGAATACAGTATTACACAGTACAAAAGAAAGAGTGTAGTAGGACAGAAACCAAACCTACCTAATTTTGAAAAAGGTGATTACAGAATGGTGTGTCTGTGTGTGCCATGAACTGTAGCATACAGTAATGTATACTATTTTCTACAATATTGGCAGAATGTTTTCGTACAGTCACTGTACTGTTGCACGGTATGATACAGTAATCCACCAGACTGTGACCAATTATGCAGTGCACTGCAGTCAATGGATGCATGGGTGCTAAAATGTTTGTGTGTAGTATACCGTGTGTTGTGCATAGTGTGGCATTTTGATTGGTTGTGTTTTAAAAAGGAAATCAAGATGCTTCCCGTTAGAATTTTGTGTGTTACGTGGAGAATTGTGTGTTGTGTTTTGCAAAAAATGTTTTATGAAATTGAAAACTGAGTCAAAGGCCCAAAATGTGCGTATGGTTTTGCAGATTTGAGGTGTGGTTCTGGTGTTTGAGTGTCAGGTTTCAGAAATTGTGTGAAAAGTAAGGAATTTGTGTGTAAGCATTTGAAAAAAACTGTAAGGCATGAGTGCAGCATGAGAGTCTCATCCACAATCTTTTTGGGTCATATAAATAGGCACAGTAGGCTATGTACCCAACATAGTACCGGAAATGTTTTTGGTTGTGACAAGCTGGGTTTTAGTTAATTGTTTATGCATCTGTGATATGACGTCGTCTCTGCAAACACATAAAGGTGTGACATTACTATGCGCTAGAATTTTGACACCTCCGCTTATCCTGTTTTTAGTACCTGCCATGACCTCCCTTGACCAGTCAGAGACCGCAACAGACGACAGGAGCCATGTAAATTGGAACTATCTAGAAGCTCTAGGTGCATTGATTGAGGTGTTTTTCCAGGTTGAAATGGGTGAGCGAGCCTGCGTGTGTACATTTCAGGTGGTGAGGGGTACAGCGTGTTCCCTCCTCGTGCTGCCTCATTACTCAGACACAGGGTCCACCTTCTCATCTCGACACTCCTCCTATCACAGCCTGGGACACTGTCTCCGCAGCAACATCTTCCCAGGTTGGTAATGATGACGAGGTGATGATGCTAGGAAGAAACTCCATGACATGCTTTCATCACATCACAAACATCCACTGTTACTGAGTTAGGCTCGAAATAACCAGATAGTTCAAGGCCTGGTTCACACTTTGCTAGGTTTGCATCTAGTACAATTTATACATACATTTCCTTTGGGATTAATAAAGTGAACTGAATAGAATATTTATCCTGTGAATGGTCTGTTCCTCTTCCCAGTCTCCACGTTTGCTCTCCTTTGTGTCTGCCAGGGGCTCCTCTGGAGTGGAAGTCTCTGGTTCAGGAGTCTTATATCCTGCACCCCCTGGCCCCCCCTCCTCCAAACCCCCAGCGCTGGTACGGCCGCAGGACTGACGACCTGGGTGTGTAGCCTTACCATATAGCTGCTCCTGGCTCAGTACAAAAGAGGAACATTTTAAACACTTTCCCTCCTGATGTTCTAGCTTTTGCCAAAGCATATGCGTTTCAAACATAACATTTTTTTTTTTTAATCGGCTGATTTTCTCAAAACACAAATCACAAAACTACATACCCAAAGGCAGAAACACCTCATATATCCTGATAAATTAAGCACTGAAGAAACACTTATCAAAATCAAACTTTTGCACCAAATAGCTTTTTGTTGAATACAGTAAACATAAAAGTAAATTGAGGACACAACATACAGTTTTTTGGGGGGAAAAGCTATACCCATGCCTCTCCCTCTTTCTCCCCCTCCCTCTTTTAATGTACATTTACATTCTTGGTCCAGTTCATGTGGTGCTTCTAAATCTGAATTTTTCTACATGAATAAATCCTAACCCTGAAGAACCATGGGTGTTTTGGTGGAAGTGGAGCACTGTGACCTGCTTCCTTGTGTTTCCCCTGTAGTGAGATGGACCGAAAGGAACATCGTGAACCAGAAGCTGAACAAGGCCCTGCAGCAGATGGAGAGCAAGGGCACCAAATGAAGTTCCTGGTCTCAGCACCCGACCACAGCATGCCTACACATCACCGCACAACATCGTGTGCTCAGCACCCGACCACAGCATGCCTACACATCACCGCACAACATCGTGTGCTCAGCACCCGACCACAGCATGCCTACACATCACCGCACAACATCGTGTGAAAAAACATACATTCATGGAAGACGAAATATCCCTGGATGAATAAAGACGTTGGAAACATCCACGTTGCAAGTAGTTTTCTAAGTTGTCAACTGTTTTGTAGACAAACTGTCAACACCGCCGAGGAGTCTCTTATTTTAATAACTTCAATGTAAAACTGGAACTTGCGAGCAATATAGAATAACACCAGTTCCATGCCACAAGTCTGATTCATAGAGGAAATAATGAAATAGCTAAAACAATGACATCAAAAGGGAATTTTTCTGATACCTGACAGTTCCCCTGTGGAAGTGACAGAGTAATGTAAACTGATAACATCACTGACGTGGTTTAAGCAAAAACCACTGAAACTAGCTTTTAACCTTAATCTCCTGACAAGTCAGACATAAAAACGATCTCTTAATCGTCGCCTCGCTGTGGGGAAGGATCAAAGTATTCACAATGAGGGAGACAACTCACCTCAACCACGCTATTCAACTCTGTCTGCTCTCCTGTCTGTTCTCCTGTCTGTTCTATGTCTGTTCTCCTGTCTGTTCTCTGTATGTTCTCCTGTCTGTTCTCTGTATGTTCTCCTGTCTGTTCTCTGTCTGTTCTCCTGTCTGTTCTCTGTCTGTTCTCCTGTCTGTTCTCTGTCTGTTCTCCTGTCTGTTCTCTGTCTGTTCTCCTGTCTGTTCTCTGTCTGTTCTCTGTCTGTTGTCCTGTCTGTTCTCTGTTCTCCACCAGATCCCTGACAGACGTGCTGGCCCCTGTTAGGAAAGTTTGATACTGAGCTTGCTCTGTATAGTCTTTCGCAAATTTTATATTCTTCTCTGTGTGAACTTTTATTTGAGACCTAGCTTTGTCTTATGTTCTGTCTCCTGATTGAGGTGAACCTGCTACAATCTGGCCTGTTTGGCTATGAAATCATCGTCTCTGCTGGAAGAGACTAAGGGAGCGACTGTTTGCATGGCCAAGCAAGTCTTTAAATTCGATTTTTAGAATAAATGGTGTATTCTTTAGCATGGAAGAGCCCGTTGAAAATCACACAGGGTTCAGGGTCAGAGCTGAGCAAGGTGTCAAGGTTCCCGCTAAAACAATAGGGTTGCATGTAGAACAACTAGCCTACAACATATAACTCATCACCTCCTCCCTTTCATACCATAACCCCAAGCCCCTCCCCCCCTCCGCGCTTCTGTGGTCGGAACATAAATGTTGTTTTCTTGTTTCCTCAGTACACACACCTCGTTCACACTTCCTCACCAGACCACAGGCTCTGACCTTTCAACACGCATCACATACACATCACCTGAGATACTAAATTCTCACTCACTCACACACATACACTTACTTGCATGCATGCACACGCACGCACACAAACACAGTTTTCCTTCACATGTAGCTCTTTCCCCCGGCAGGCGAGCGGCCTCTGGCAGCCCACGCTGAGCTGCTGTTGCGACACATCGCTTAACACCTCCACGCCGTCACACCTCCACGCCGTCACACCTCCACGCCATCACACCTCCACGCCGTCACACCTCCACGCCATCACACCTCCACGCCGTCACACCTCCACGCCGTCACACCTCCACGCCGTCACACCTCCACGCCGTCACACCTCCACGCCGTCACACCTCCACGCCGTCACACCTCCACGCCGTCACACCTCCACGCCGTCAGTTTTGTTTTACAAACAAGCAACTCAGGAGGCGAGGGTTGCCCAATGCCCCCCTTGAATTGCGAGGTGGATGGGGCCTTAGGGGAGATGTGCAGGTGGAGGCCTGCTGCAGGTGGAGGCCTGATGCCTGCTGCAGGTGGAGGTCTGCTGCAGGTGGAGGCCTGATGCCTGCTGCAGGTGGAGGCCTGCTGCAGGTGGAGGCCTGCTGCAGGTGGAGGCCTGATGCCTGCTGCAGGTGGAGGCCTGCTGCAGGTGGAGGCCTGCTGCAGGTGGAGGCCTGATGCCTGCTGCAGGTGGAGGCCTGCTGCAGGTGGAGGCCTGAGGCCTGCTGCAGGTGGAGGCCTGCTGCAGGTGGAGGCCTGCTGCAGGTGGAGGCCTGCTGCAGGTGGAGGCCTGCTGCAGGTGGAGGTCTGATGCAGGTGGAGGCCTGCTGCAGGTGGAGGCCTGAGGCCTGCTGCAGGTGGAGGCCTGCTGCAGGTGGAGGTCTGATGCAGGTGGAGGCCTGCTGCAGGTGGAGGCCTGAGGCCTGCTGCAGGTGGAGGCCTGCTGCAGGTGGAGGCCTGCTGCAGGTGGAGGCCTGCTGCAGGTGGAGGTCTGATGCAGGTGGAGGCCTGCTGCAGGTGGAGGCCTGAGGCCTGCTGCAGGTGGAGGCCTGCTGCAGGTGGAGGCCTGATGCCTGCTGCAGGTGGAGGTCTGCTGCAGGTGGAGGCCTGATGCCTGCTGCAGGTGGAGGCCTGCTGCAGGTGGAGGCCTGCTGCAGGTGGAGGCCTGAGGCCTGCTGCAGGTGGAGGCCTGCTGCAGGTGGAGGCCTGCTGCAGGTGGAGGCCTGAGGCCTGCTGCAGGTGGAGGCCTGCTGCAGGTGGAGGCCTGAGGCCTGCTGCAGGTGGAGGCCTGCTGCAGGTGGAGGCCTGCTGCAGGTGGAGGCCTGCTGCAGGTGGAGGTCTGATGCAGGTGGAGGCCTGCTGCAGGTGGAGGCCTGAGGCCTGCTGCAGGTGGAGGCCTGCTGCAGGTGGAGGTCTGATGCAGGTGGAGGCCTGCTGCAGGTGGAGGCCTGAGGCCTGCTGCAGGTGGAGGCCTGCTGCAGGTGGAGGCCTGCTGCAGGTGGAGGCCTGCTGCAGGTGGAGGTCTGATGCAGGTGGAGGCCTGCTGCAGGTGGAGGCCTGAGGCCTGCTGCAGGTGGCCTGCTGCAGTTCTCTCCTCACAGTTACTCCTGCTGCTTGAATCTCGACAAGATGAAACATCAATGTTCGTCACACTAAAAGGAATGACGCATGACATGGAGAATCTGTGGCCGCTGGTTCTAGTGAATACATGAGTGATTCCCTGATGTCCTGCAACACAAGAGAGAAGGGAACCAAACGGTGCTTGTGTGAGGTCACTTCTGTTTCTGTGTTTTCTATGTTATGGACACACTCACAAACACACACACACACACACACAATCTAGGCTCTGAAGTCAGCACTATTTGTTCCTGCTCCTGTGTCACCTCACTCTCCCTTTTTGGACATGACAGAGGTTTCCATGGCCCCAGCTTTGTCTGGTCATCCAGATAAACTGATCTAAATTTGATATGTAGACTTCACTTAGACAGTCTTGAATAGTCAGCTTGGGCTCAGTGTTTGACTCATACAGGATGTGGTACATCTGATAGTGCTCTCTCTCTCTCTGTCTCTCTCTGTCTCTCTCTGTCTCTCTCTGTCTCTCTCTGTCTCTCTCTGTCTCTCTCTGTCTCTCTTCTCACATTTACACTATTTCTACCTTGACATGTGATGGACGCTGTTCCATAGGTGTCACTTCATCTGTGTTGTAGAGAGATCGGCGGCTAGAAGGTTTTTCTTTTTCTACTCTCCTCGTACTGGGCGGTTTCCTGCTAACACCAGCCCCAGGAAGGCTGTCACTCTGAAATGTCACTGGGCACGTCAATCCAGAAGGGGTGAGAAACAGAAAGAGAGAGAGATATCTACCTGAGATACAGGAAGAGGAGAGAGCATCTTGTTAACCAGTCAGATAGAGGAAGAGCAGAATGATCTCTGGTGCACACCAGAACTGAGCTGGAGGTTGACCCACAGGGTGAGATTACCATCAGTTTGGGTTCGTATCTGTGTCTGTACCGGCACAGTACTACTGTTAAGGCCTGCAGAACACTGTTACCATGATTTAGTTATACTGACAGATTTGTTTTATTTATTTAATGTATATAATTTTGCAAGAAATGTTTAGTATTGCTGCATCATGCTGTATTTCAATATTTTAGTATTTGACGGTATGACAGGTATTTAAGGATTACGTTTGGAGAGTGTCTGGTTTGTAGATCCTGCGTTCCCTGCCCACACGGTGTGACTGGTGATGTGACATGTGAGGTACTTTTGGAGGAAGCCGGTCCTCTCATTTCAGTACAAGATGGAAAACCACGACCAACTGTCGAGTCATTGGAGAAACAGACTCTCACACTACTTTAAAATCAATAACATTCAATGATGTTCTATGTGATTTTATCAGCACTTGCAAGACATTTTTGATTACCAGACCCTGTTATGGTTTAAGAGAGATATATATATATATATATATATATAATATCAAATAATATTTAATCGTAATCTATTCTGTTTTGATATGAAATGACCTGTTTGACTGTGCTATAGTAGTCCATAGAATGTGTGCATCTACATTCCATGTGTAAAGTTTCGTATGGTAACAGAGGCTGTTAGTGGTTTAAATGTTTCCCCACTCAAACTGTGTGATTGCAAAACCAGTCCTTTTGTCAGTGGTGCTTATCACTGCAGCCATGGTGATGCAATCAGTGGTTTGGTTCAATGCACCACTTGCAGACTCAGCAGACATATCAAACAACATGATGTTGTTTGATCATTTATTGCGTTCTGTGTAATGTTATCATGTTCTGTGTTATAATGTTCTGTGTTATAATGTTCTGTGTAATGTTATCATGTTCTGTGTTATAATGTTCTGTGTTATAATGTTCTGTGTGATGTTATCATGTTCTGTGTAATGTTATCATGTTCTGTGTAATGTTATCATGTTCTGTGTAATGTTATCATGTTCTGTGTCATGTTACCATGTTCTGTGTATTGTTATCATGTTCTGTGTATTGTTATCATGTTCTGTGTATTGTTATAATGTTCTGTGTTATAATGTTCTGTGTTATAATGTTCTGTGTGATGTTACCATGTTCTGTGTTATCATGTTCTGTGTAATGTTACCATGTTCTGTGTTATAATGTTCTGTGTGATGTTACCATGTTCTGTGTTATAATGTTCTGTGTGATGTTATCATGTTCTGTGTTATAATGTTCTGTGTGATGTTATCATGTTCTGTGTTATAATGTTCTGTGTGATGTGCTGTCCTGCCAGCCTGCAGCAGTGATGGAGCCCCTCTGGAGCGCGTGTCTTCTCCTGCTCTCCATCCCACCGACCCCTGCTCCCACGCCTCCTCCCTCCCCTCACACACCTCCTCCAGGTCAGAGCACCTCCTCCCTCCCCTCACACACCTCCTCCAGGTCAGAGCACCTCCTCCACAGCTCACTAGAGGCTGTGGAAACACGCTTGTTAACCACTGATGCTACAGAGCACTGAGCATGTCACCGTAGGTCAACAGATCCCAGGTTCAAATCCCTTCCTGTATGTTGCTTTGGATAGAGAGTCTGCTAAATAATTACATGATGACAGGAAATGAATACATGGCATTACATTACTAGATCTATTATCTATCTCATTACTAGACTTATTATCTATCTCATTACTAGATATATTATTACCTCATTACTAGCCAGTTCACCTGGAGTCTAGGTACTCTATCTGCTTTCCCAAACCCTTGGAAGTTAGACAAGGCGTGAGGTTGAAGGCTGAGTGTGGGGTTAGACAAGACGTGAGGCTGAGGGCTGAGTGTGGGGTTAGACAAGACGTGAGGCTGAGGGCTGAGTGTGGGGTTAGACAAGACGTGAGGCTGAGGGCTGAGTGTGGGGTTAGACAAGGCGTGAGGTTGAGGGCTGAGTGTGGGGTTAGACAAGACGTGAGGCTGAGGGCTGAGTGTGGGGTTAGACAAGACGTGAGGCTGAGGGCTGAGTGTGGGGTTAGACAAGGCGTGAGGTTGAGGGCTGAGTGTGGGGTTAGACAAGGCGTGAGGTTGAGGGCTGAGTGTGGGGTTAGACAAGGCGTGAGGCTGAGGGCTGAGTGTGGGGTTAGACAAGGCGTGAGGCTGAGGGCTGAGTGTGGGGTTAGACAAGGCGTGAGGTTGAGGGCTGAGTGTGGGGTTAGACAAGGCGTGAGGTTGAGGGCTGAGTGTGGGGTTAGACAAGGCGTGAGGCTGAGGGCTGAGTGTGGGGTTAGACAAGGCGTGAGGCTGAGGGCTGAGTGTGGGGTAATCATGCTGTGTGTTCTTCCCAGGCCTGTCCTGTGTGAGTGACCACGTCAGAAACATCACCTGTGAGTGGAACAGCTCAGGTGTGGCCCGTGGTGAAGCCTGCAGGATCCAGGCGTCCGGTCATGGTTGTGTGTAAGTGTCACATCTCTGTGCTCTTTATGTCAGAGGGAGATCATGAAGGAGATATGTGTCATTAGGAATTGTTTGTTCATAGTTGCACATTTTTAGTGTGTTACGGATTCGTCAGATTCTAGTGGTTACCGTGGTTACCGTGGTGGGGTAGCGGATGCTTGTATCCAAAGCGACGTGTGAGGTGTAAAAAGTAAGGATCTGTATGGATCACTTTTTTGTTGTCTCACTCAGAGATAAAAGTTGTGCGTTGGAACCACTGGGCAGCCCTGGTGCTGCTCTGCACAGATGTGGATTTGCCTGCACACTTGTGAGTCAATTCTTTGTTTTCTCCACTGTGCTTACTCCTAATGTAAAATATAATAAACACTAAGATTTAAACTACCAAACTAGCATGTGTTTTTTTTCCTCAAAGGAAATAATGTAGCCTTTTCTGTTTATTAGAGCGCTTGAGGAAGAACACTGACACACAACTTGTCTTCCTTTTCAGAAATTAAATTCAGCTCTGAGGCTGAAATTCCTCCGGGTGAAGTGTGGAGAAACTTTGGTGACTGAGCTCAGAAATTTCAAACCATCAGATCACAGTAAGAACATCTGATGGGCTCCTTCTTCTTTAGGGCACCTGCAGTATTTATAATATTTATAATATTTATAGTGGCAGTATATATAGTATTAATAGTATTTATAGTGGCAGTATTTATATTATTAATAGTATTTATAGTGGCAGTATTTATATTATTAATAGTATTTATAGTGGCAGTATATATAGTATTAATAGTATTTATAGTGGCAGTATTTATATTATTAATAGTATTTATAGTGGCAGTATTTATATTATTAATAGTATTTATAGTGGCAGTATATATAGTATTAATAGTATTTATAGTGGCAGTATATATATTATTAATAGTATTTATAGTGGCAGTATTTATATTATTAATAGTGGCAGTATATATATTATTAATAGTATTTATAGTGGCAGTATATATATTATTAATAGTATTTATAGTGGCAGTATTTATAGTATTAATAGTGGCAGTATATATATTATTAATAGTATTTATAGTGGCAGTATATATATTATTAATAGTATTTATAGTGGCAGTATATATATTATTAATAGTATTTATAGTGGCAGTATTTATAGTATTAATAGTGGCAGTATATATATTATTAATAGTATTTATAGTGGCAGTATATATATTATTAATAGTATTTATAGTGGCAGTATTTATAGTATTAATAGTATTTATAGTATATATAGTATTAATAGTATTTATAGTATGTATAATATATATAGCATTCATAGTATTTATGGTATTTATAGTAGATATAGCATTCATAGTATTTATAGTATATATAGCATTATTAGTATTTATGGTATTTATAGCATTCATAGTATTTATAGTATTTATAGTATATATAGCAGTCATAGTATTTATGGTATTTATAGCATTCATAGTATTTATGGTATTTATAGCATTCATAGTATTTATGGTATTTATGGTATTTATGGTATTTATGGTAAAGTAGCGTATTTATTGGGCCTGGCTGAAAGTGTGAGAAGCACCACAGAATACCAGGGAGGAATGTAGAGTATTATTACATGATGTGTGTCTGTGTGTGTCTGTGTGCGTCTGTGTGTGTGTGTGTGTGTGTGACAGTCAAGATGAATCCTCCGGGTGTTCCTCTGATTGTCACGAGCTCCAACGACACCCGCGTGTCTTGGGGCCCCGGGGACCCTCTCTCCACTCTGATCTTCGGGTACAACTTCCAGGTGCAGATCAAACAGGAACACCAGCAATGGGAGGTGAGTGGGATGTGTGTGTGTGTGTGTATGTGTGAGTGTGTGTGTGTGGTGAGAGGGGGAGACTTTCCACTCAGATGTTCATGCTGAAAGCGTTTCACCTCCCCTTCATCTCTTGTGTGTGTGTGTGTCAGGATTCTTTGATATTGACCCAATCCATGTTGGAGCGCAGCCTGACTGTGAAAATGAAGGAGGCAGGAGTGTACCAGGTCAGGGTGAGGGTCTGTCCATATGACCACTACAGGGCCCAGTGGAGCGACTGGAGTCCCACTTCCTCCTGGCGGGCCGAGGGGGACGGGGGGAGGACAGGCGGCCCTGATGTGAAGCATCTGGACTGGACCTCAGTAGTGGTGCCATGTGTTGTGGTGGCTGTCTTCACTTTCATCATTGTGCTAGTGCTGGTCCTCTGCAAAACGTGCGCAAAGAAGGGGTTAGTCATCTTCAGAGTGTGTCTGTGTGTGTCTTCGTGTGTGTTTAATAGTGTGTGCTTGTGTAGTGTATTACGTAATAGTCCATAAGTATAATTTGGTTTCTTTCTCTTCTACTGGGTAGGAAACATCACCAGCATGTCCCCAACCCTTCTAGATACTTCCACGCCCTCAACTCTGTCCACGACGGCAACTTCCATGTAATCCCTCACCTCAGTTTCATATAGTGTCTGTCATGATAGAGCCTGACAACACACACTGCCTCTGCATCCATGCAGCCTCACTGTGTGATACAGCCTCACTGTGTGATACAGCCTCACTGTGATACAGCCTCACTGTGTGATACAGCCTCACTGTGTGATACAGCCTCACTGTGATACAGCCTCACTGTGTGATACAGCCTCACTGTGTGATACAGCCTCACTGTGTGATGCAGCCTCACTGTGTGATACAGCCTCACTGTGTGATGCAGCCTCACTGTGTGATACAGCCTCACTGTGTGATACAGCCTCACTGTGTGATACAGCCTCACTGTTTGATGCAGCCTCACTGTGTGATGCAACCTCACATTATGGAGAAAATGTACATACACACACACACGCCCACATGCACACACTTACAGTAAAGGAAGGTCGTTTCTGTCACAGATGGGTGGAGGATAATGATACCAGTCTAGCGTCTTCTTCTCCTCTCTAGAACTGGCTGAGTCCCATGTTTGCTGCTGAAGCTTTCCTGCCAGCCCTGCCCTGCGAGGACATCTCTCTGCTCGAGGTGGCTGAAACTGTCGTCCCCTCCACCTCCACCTCCACCGCAGCTCCTGCCCTCCTGTACAGTGGCCCCGACAGCCCCGCCCAAGGCTGGACAGGTGGAGAAAGCAGTGGCCAATCCTCCTCCTCCTGCTTTTCCAACATCGGCTACTTCCTCTCCAACTACCCCACCCATCTGCGTGTGGAGTCTTGCCACGTCTACTTCACCTACGAGGAGGACCCCCTACACCCCCTGCCCTGGCCCTCCCTCACCAGGCCAGACTCCTATGAGCTCCTGCTGCGCCCGGGCACCACCCGCACCACCAGGCCCGGCTGCTGGAAGGAGCCTCGGAGCCCTGACTCTGGGATCAGCGAGGGCAGCCAGATCCCCTCCGAGGATGAAGAGAGTGTGAAAGATGTTGGAACAGTTCAGTTCAATCACCCCCCTCCTCTCCTCGTGCCCCCCCTCTCCCGAGTCGCTTGCTTGATGCATCAAGGGGAGACGCCTGCCCCCCCTGGCCTCTCCCAGGCTCCCAGCCCCCCAGGGAAGAGTCCCCCCCCCAACCCGGAGGGGGACTCTTCCCTGGCACTTGGTGGCAGCTACAATGCCTGGCCTGTAGACTGCACTCTGGCCAGATCCTCATCTATGACCACTAGGCCATATGGAGGCGGGTATCTGACCATCAAAGAGCTGCAGACAACCTACAGCAAGAAGTCCATCTAAGGGCTTGTCCGGCCGCAGGGCTTGTCCGGCCGCAGGGCTTGTCCGGCCGCAGGGCTTGTCCGGCCGCAGGGCTTGTCCGGCCGCAGGGCTTGTCCGGCCGCAGGGCTTGTCCGGTTGCAGGGCTTGTCCGGCCGCAGGGCTTGTCCGGTTGCAGGGCTTGTCCGGCCGCAGACTCCGTCCTGATCAGGTGAATGACATCATGATTTATTAAACAGCATGCTTTATGTGGGGGGTCATTACATAATTTTCCCCAGGCTGGTTAACAAATTTGCAGTGATATAGATTGTGTTTTATTTCTGATTTCATGTCTTTGTGTACTACTGAAAAACTGCTGCCGGCCTCGCCTGTCATGGAGCGTGTTAGACACGACTGTTGAAACTGTATCTGCATACGTTTCTATTAGGGAGCATGTGCATTGCCCTTACAAGCATTATATTCATATTGTATCTGAGTTCTTGTCTGCATACTGTTGGGAATTCTGGATTGCCATTGCGTTGATACTTTATCTTAATTAAATCAACTATATTGCATGTTTTCTAATGTATTCTTAATCAGTCTGTATTGCACAGAAACAGAAAGTTTGCTCTGATTGTATTTATACCCACTCAGCTCACATGAGGACCAGAATAAACTTCAGAAATAGGTCACCCAGTGTGTCTGGCTGAGGGAGAGCGTGTCCAGAGCAAAGGCTCCTGGGTACTGGGCACTGTCTAGACCCTAACCCTGTTCTCGTGTGTGTGTGTGTGTGTGTGCACGTGTTTTTCTGTGTGTGCACGTCTCTGCATGAGTGCATTATGTGTGGTTGTGCACATGACTTTGTGTGTCCTGTCAGGTGGTCCTGTGCTTGAGCATGAGCGTGTGTATTAGTTATGTGGTTTGACATTTAACTGGGACACCACTGGTTTCCACTTCTTTCACCTACTTGACACGAAGAGCTCACATGCTCGTCTGAAACATAACAACACAGGAAAAAACGATGATAAAAACGAATGATATTTGAGGTGTTGAGATGAAATTGTTAGCTTAGCAACTGCCTCTGGAGAACAGTTTCTGAGGCTTGAGATTCCTATTAGATGCCTCATTATGGAAGGATGTTGGACAGACGCACAGACCAGATTATTCCTACATAACTAGAGTGCTATTTGATCATACACATCACTATTTTGGTATAGTAGTAGATACTACATCAGAATAAACGATTCCCATCTGGAATGATGGAGGAGTGCTCAACGTTTAGTAGTTCATGTTGTGGTCAGGGTAAGTGGCCTTCTACCAGCAGGGGGCGACAAAGCTCAAATGACAGTTAGACTTCCTCTTTTTTCGGGTTTGTTTCTCTGTGTTCTACATCGTGGTATGTCTCTGTGTTCTACATCATGGTCTGTCTCTGTGTGTTCTACATCATGGGCTGTCTCTCTGTGTTCTACATCATGGTCTGTCTCTGTGTGTTCTACATCATGGTCTGTCTCTCTGTGTTCTACATCATGGTCTGTCTCTGTGGTCTACATCGTGGTCTGTCTCTCTGTGTTCGACATCGTGGTCTGTCTCTCTGTGTTCTACATCATGGTCTATCTCTGCGTTCTACATCATGGTCTGTCTCTGTGTTCTACATCATGGTCTGTCTCTGTGTTCTACATCATGGTCTGTCTCTGTGTTCTACATCATGGTCTGTCTCTGTGTTCTACATCATGGTCTGTCTCTCTGAGACATGTTGCAGAACTCATTTACCTCTTAAGATCATCATGTTAGTAAAGGACAGTGTCTCTATGTCTCCATGTGAAGCCAGCTGGTGCTAAGTCTGTGTCTCCACCCAGACTCGAGGCGAGGAGGGAGGCTGTCGTTCTGAACATCGAGGACCACCAGACACGTTGTTTCCCATTGATCCCAGATACTGTGGGCTAGAGAACCAACCCTAACTGTGCTGGAAAAGGATCCGTATGCACATGAGGCACACAAACACACAAACACACACACACAAACACACAAACACACACACACACACACACACACACAAACACACACACACAAAAACACACACACACACACAGTGGCACCTGATTAAAATGGAAGGATATCTAACATAGGGTGCCTAGGAGTGTGGTGTACAGACACTGTCTGTGGAAGGCAGAAGATGTTTTCTGAGGTGAGAATTGGAGGGTCAGTAGCCAGGTACGTACACATAAGAGCGGACACCTGTAAGGTCAAAGCAGAAACTGCCTGAGGAATTTTAGCAGGTCAGGTTTAGCGGTACCCTTGCATACAACTGGACGAGCAAGACTTCGAAACTGAGAACAAAATCCAGATAGGGCAATTAAAAGACTTAGATAAGACTGAGACACGGACAGAGGAAGCTAAAGGGAGGACAGTATACACTTGGAATCAATCATAGAAAAGGCCAAATGTGTCTCTTTACAGCCTATGAGACAGATGGAGAAGAACTCCTTTAATATAACTGAACAAAGTTCTGAGCAGGCTCCAGGAGAGCCCGGCTAACTGGGTTCTTAGCAGGCTCCAGGAGAGCCAGGCTAACTGGGTTCTGAGCAGGCTCCAGGAGAGCCAGGCTAACTGGGTTCTTAGCAGGCTCCAGGAGAGCCAGGCTAACTGGGTTCTGAGCAGGCTCCAGGAGAGCCAGGCTAACTGGGTTCTTAGCAGGCTCCAGGAGAGCCAGGCTAACTGGGTTCTGAGCAGGCTCGACTAGGAGAGCCAGGCTAACTGGGTTCTGAGCAGGCTCCAGGAGAGCCAGGCTAACTGGGTTCTGAGCAGGCTCCAGGAGAGCCAGGCTAACTGGGTTCTGAGCAGGCTCCAGGAGAGCCAGGCTAACTGGGTTCTTAGCAGGCAGGACGGGCTAACGCGCAGCAGATGTGCTCATGTTACACGTGTACAGAGCGTCTGCTCTCCCAGCCGTGGCTAGCAGAGCTCTCAGATCCGACTTTTAGGTTTCCATAACATCGGGACGGAAAGGCTATTGTTCATTTTGCCTGTAGAGCACATTGGACTTTAAATGTGGTAGAACTGTTTCCTCCATCTATGTAGTCGTACTCCATCATTTTAGCTGGTAAGAAACTGCCAGCAGTATAAGACCTCACACACTGTTAATCACAACGACTAGGACTAGGACTGGGACTGGGATTAGGACTAGGACTAGGACTGGGACTGGGACTGGCACAAGGATTTTATCAATAAATCAAGTTATTAGCAACATACTGTACATGTTCTTGTCATGGTCCTTGCAGGTCATTTTCATGAGTTACTGACTTTTAATGAGTGAGGCACGTCGCGGTCCTGTTCTTACAGACTGTAAATGTCATGTTGAATTTCATGCACAGAAATTTATGGAGAAATAGCTTACTGCCAACACAAACTACTGTATCTGCCAGACATATTCTGGACGAATCAGAACATGGGCAGAGCCAACTAGCCTACTGTAAATAGTTTTGCAAAACCCTTTTTTTTCGATTATTATGCATTGCGAGGTAAAGGAGGGAGTCGAATTACATCTGTAAGTGAACATGGACAAGTAGGGATCTAAATGGTAGTGTGTAAGGAGATAGAAAGAGAGCGAGCGAGCGAGCGATAGAGAGAGAGACAGAGAGAGAGAGAGAGAGATAGAGAGAGAGAGAGAGAGAGAGAGAGAGAGAGAGAGAGAGAGAGAGAGAGAGAGAGAGAGAGAGAGAGAGAGAGAGAGAGAGAGAGAGAGAGAGAGAGAGAGAGAGAGAGAGAGAGAGAGAGAGAGAGAGAGAGAGACTGATTCAGGCGTTTTAGGTTATTCTGTGTGGATGTACACAAAGGCAGACACAGACATAAACCAGGTGAGTTTAAATTTGCTTTGCCGCATTTACTATCTTTCAATCAAACTGACTCTGGAACCGCATTTCAGATGCCCGCCGCGGCAGCATGTTGCGTTTTAATAGATAATTTCAGAAATACTCTTGCTCACTATTTGACAAAATACTTAGTTTGTCAGCGCAGCTGTATATACTTGGTCTTTTTAACTCCATTGGGAAAAAAACACATTCAAACATATTTAACTTTAAGCATGCACCACTGAACCAACGCTACGTGGACAGACATCCTTTGTAAGGTATTTACAAGGTTTTAGTAGGCCTATGCCTTTAAATAAAGTGCTTTCATCCAGCACAATGAAGAGAATGTCGGAAAAGTGATGCTATCCCCTGTTTGATCCGTCCGGTGTTTTCTTCACTTAAGAGCCCAAGCACTTTACTGTGGAGCGAGTTCACTGTGGACTAGCGGAGCACCAAACGTCTGACACCGTATCAGACAGGCTGAGCTCTGGGCTTGGAGCGCCAAGACATGCCTTTCCTTGTGGACTTTAACTCAAACAATGTGTGCTTCTGTGAGTGTGGACATGTCCGGGTCAGTGACGCAGCTGTTTCACATTCTCCTTGCGACTGATAGTGCCCCACAGTGCTGTGTTTTGGATATAATATTATTTGAGAAACTAAAACAGAAGTGGTTCTGAAGGACCTCTGCTCTGGCTTTGTTTGGCCATTCCTAACTCTCCTCTCTGGGATAGTAAATGTTTTCTCTGGAACAGGTCTCCTCTTCTTTCCACAGTCCAGGAACACAAGAAGACATCATGTGCTGCTAAGCTCTGACTGTTCTCCAGTGTCACCATGTGTTTTTTAATAATAAGAAGAAATTGCACAGCATTGTCATTGTCATAAATACTAGGAGGGGCCAATACATTCACAACACTTCCTGGAAGCCAACATGACCTCCGACCTTATCCCTCCTCTCAGGTGCAATTATGTTTGACAGCCACCTCCTGCTCCCCCTCCTACTCTCGCTCTCCGGGGTGGCCTCTGTCCCTCCCCCTGGCACCTCCTCTGGCCCTTGCCGCCGGTGCTGCGACGCCCTGGAGCCGCAGGAAGGCTCCTCCATCCTGGCCTCGGAGGTCCGCACTTACATCAACATGACGATCCTCAAAGGTGGGTGGCATTAGTTGAGCTATGACAGAGGTCAGATATGAAGCTTTTGACTGAGACAGAAGTGGAAGCGACGTTGTCTGTGTTATTCTGCAGAGTTGGGAAGAAAACATCAGATCCAGATCTTTCACATCAGAGCTCAAAGAAAAGCCTTTAAATACCTTCACTGTCAGACCTCCCTGTCGCAGGCCCGGCCTCGTCTGACATTTCAGAGGCCCGGGGTAGAGGCTGTTCTGGTGCACCTGGTGCTTCAGTGGATTAGAACTTCTCTGTCCTGGGGGTTCTAAGGAGAATGCTGGGCCTTCAGGTGGTTCCATTCCTCTCCCCATTCCATCTGTTTTTGTCAGCCAATAGAGTCCATGCCAAGTTC
This sequence comes from Osmerus eperlanus, assembly GCF_963692335.1. Lineage (NCBI taxonomy): Eukaryota > Metazoa > Chordata > Actinopteri > Osmeriformes > Osmeridae > Osmerus > Osmerus eperlanus. Next base: position 636,871 of record NC_085019.1, read on the forward strand.
AGCAGCTTCTCTTGGGGCTAAAGAGTTGGGTTCATTCAGGGCTCTTTATCCTGGCCTCTAACTGGCTGATGTGGCAGAAAAATGACCACTACTATTTGTGTGGGTGTTTCTGTTTCTGGCTTTCAGAAAGAAAGGGAGATGAGAAGAAGGAAAGAATTTAGTGGCTTTTAAAAAACAGGAAAAATGTAGACAGAGCTTTAAACCTCAGCGTTTCTCCAAAATAGTTTTTCTAAAATGGAAATAAATGGATCCTTTTGAGGATTGCATTCCTGCAGCTGGAAGGTTGTCAACAAAGTGTACGCAGAAAGACACAGCAGCAAAACAATGATTTAATCCATATCCATATTTAGTATAGTTTAGTGTCGTTTTATCCTAGTTTGACAGGAGCCACATCTGGTGATGTTGACCTTGGTTTGATTCCAGCTCATCCAACCATCGTGTCAGATCAGTATCAGTCTAATTTGATCAAATTAGGAGATGCTTTTATATAAAGCAACGTAGAAATAGTGCATTTAGAAAGTACGGTAGAAGATCGAAGATCAGAAGTGCACAGATCTACAGTATCCTGGTGGTCAGAGTCAAGAAACACTCTGATTCGCCAGCCACATGGACAAGTAGCCACATCTCAGCTAGCAGGCACGGCAACCCAAAAAGACTGGTACAGTGCAACGCTGCCATCTCAGTTACAGTTTATAATGATGGGAACAAAATAAACTAACAAAACTGTCTAGTCTTCTAAGCACTGAATGTGTTCCGTTATGACTCACAGGAGACAAGGGTGACCGTGGCGACAGAGGGACACCAGGTAAAGCAGGCCACGGCGGGCCTCCAGGGGCCCAGGGCACCATGGGCTCTAAAGGTGACAAAGGTTCAGCGGGCCTCCCAGGGGACCCCTGTAAGACCCAGAACTCGGCCTTCTCTGTGGGCCGCCGCAAGTCCCTGCACAGCCTGGAACACTACCAGGCCCTGGTGTTCGACACGGTCTTCGTCAACCTGCATGGCCACTTCGACATGTTCAAGGGCAAGTTCTACTGCTTCGTTCCTGGGATCTACTTCTTCAACATCAACATCCACACGTGGAACTTCAAGGAGACCTACCTGCACATCATGCAGAACGAGCGGGAGCAGGCCATCCTGTACGCCCAGCCCAGCGAGCGCTCCATCATGCAGAGCCAGAGCCTGATGCTGCAGCTGCAGCTGAATGATGAGGTGTGGGTGCGGCTATACAAGCGCCAGAGGGAGAACGCCGTCTACAGCGACGACGTGGACATCTACATCACCTTCAACGGGTACCTCATCAAGCCCACTAGCGAGTGAGGCCACAGAGGAGGGAGGGAGGAAGATGGGGGAGGAGGAGGGAGGGAGGAAGATGGGGGAGGAGGAGGGAGGGAGGAAGATGGGGGAGGAGGAGGGAGGGGAGGAGGGGGAAAGGAGGAAAAAGAAATGGTCATAGATAAAGGTGAGTCTACTTCATGATCGCCCCTAAAGAATGAGAGTGGAGAGGACAGGAGGGAGAGAGAGAGGAAGAGTGCATTCTCTTCCGACACTATCTGGGGTGGCGGAGGTAAAGGGTTAGACTGGGGGACAACAAGGGTTAGATGGAGGGAGGGCAAGGTCAAAGGTGAAGATGAGGCTACCTCAACAACCAATCAGGAGTGAGAAACCCTAGGGTGGGTTGTTCCTAATGCAGCTGATGTCCTGGATCTCGTTACCTCCCAGTCGAGACCAGCGGATAACCAGATGCATGAACCAGCAGTCCAACAATCGCACTGAGCGGTCCGGGAAGTAACCAGACACAAGAGGGCCTTTCCAAACCACACACATCTAAATTCCTTTGGGCAGCGTGTCTCTAACAGAGGAGGCTGCTTTTCCACACTGCCTACATAGTAGCTCCAAGGTTTGGTTTAGAATTTGAAATGACACTCTTGGCCTAATAAAAAAAAAATAATACATATATGAATGTCAGATAAATTAGAGGTTCAAAATATTCTTGTCTGGCACTTACCACTTGTTGGATTCCAGTTTTTCATCATGTTTCATTTAATAGGACTTTTCTAAGGTATTTGAAGGCGTTTTTTGCCTGTAAATCTCAGTCTTACTTTCTTTGGGGCCTTGTGGTAAAGGCTACCCATAACCTTGGTGCTAAAACGTGTGATAGTTTAACTGTTTTGAGATAATAATAGTTGCAATAATGCTTTCCGTTGCCTCACTGCATGTATTTGCATGATAACTTGTTTGGTAGACTCAACCTGCAGCTTCACCTTCCAAACAAATCAATAACCTGTCATTAAAATGTGATTTAAAACCATTATAAAAAGACAAACCGTAACAGAAGTGAGACTTCAGGGTGTGATGTTCCAGCCTCCCATTCCCCATCCTGCTCACGGACTGCATGGGCTCAAAGTGACTGGAGCACTGGACATCAGTACACACGGCTACGCTCAATCCCCTGGTTCAGTTTTGCTTTTCAAGCGTACTAGAATATGTCTTGATGGTGTTTTGTCTAATTGGTGCTAAAGTGTTTTTTTCTTTTATCCAGATTGTGTACATATATTTGAAAAATAGTATACACTGTTTGTCAACTGCAACCTTTTCAGCTGTTATGCCACATGAGAATAAACATATTGACAGACTGAAACGAGGGATGTGTTATTGAAGCCCTGGAAGGTTTTGTAATGCTGTGTTCACACCGAACAAGAAGCAGATTTTTTTGTGCAGCGAGATTACATACACAGCGTCGCACCATATTCTTTTTCTCAATTTCCTTGATTTATTGTGTCAGAAAGTTCACCGTAAATTCAGAAAATAAAAGTTTAAGTTACTCGTTGTAATTATATATGGCTTGTTAAAGATGTTTATGTTCCTGGTCACTCATTTTAGATACAGGCTCATGCTATAAGGTGTAACCTATACTGTAGTTCAGTGGTGTCAAACCCTGGTCCTCGAGGGCCGCTGTCCTGAATGTTTTAGATGTTTCCCTGATCCAGCTCACCTGATTCGAATGAATGGTCGTTATAACAACCCATTTAATTGAATCAGGTGAGCTGGATCAGAACATTCAGGACAGCGGCCCTCGAGGAGCAGGGTTTGACACCCCTGATCTAGTTGTTGGGGGCTAATTCATGTGTTGTAAAAAGACTGTCTTTTGGAATTTCTTGTCCCATGAAAAGATATTCCACTGGGCCCCTTAAAGAGGATGGGTATAGCTCAGTGGTACAGAGTTTGACTGCAGATCAGAGAGGCCACAGGTTCAAATACCCCATTAATCACCTTGTATAAAAGTGTCTACTGGTATAGAAAATGTGACTGAAAAGGTTCATGGCTGGTTTAGTTGTGAAATAAATAGTATTCCAAACTAGTGGTAATACATGCATCCATTATGTGTTCACCACTAGAAAGTAGCCTTGTGACATTTTAATTTTGACACAAACACGATCATAATGACCCAAACCACAGCAGAGCCTTCGTCATGCCACAAACTTTATTTCTCGTGTTCAACAAATTAAGCAGAAGTTCATACTTAATATCACGTAATAATAATACTGAAATAAATAAATTCTGTCCTGCATAAAGGTCCTGTACGTGGGCTCTCCCTGTAAGAGAGGAAGCAGGGAGGTGGTTGGGTCTGGTGAGGTGGATGCAGCAGTTGTTATACAGTCCTGTTCTCTTTGCTAAGTTCCAGGTATAAATGTGGCTTTTCTAAACTGTGTGCCTTAGGGCTTTCATGCTGGCACCATTCTGAGCCATCATATCTTTCTTTTATCTTTTTTTTGAAGAACAAAGGCAATAAAACGATGACAATTCAACATAAACACCCACTTCTCAGGATGTAGTAAGGTTTGTAACACAGATTGTGTCTATGAAACAACATACTGTACAAATCACACCAGAGGTTCCGTGTGTACAAGCAAAATTACAAAGACAAGGTACATAGGACCCACAGAGGAGGATCCCTTTAAAGCACATGTACACAGAGCACACTTGGAACAAACACTGCTTTCTAATCCCCACGGTCAGAGAGGGCCTCAACAGGCCAACAGCATATCAAAGATACAACGTTTTCATAAAGAGACAAATTCAACGTAAAAAGTCATTATACAAAAATATTTTTGTTCGTTGTGTTTTTTTTGTTTTGGGCTGTGTAAACTTTGTTTCCATAGCAACCAAAAGGCACTGTCTCCTCCTCACCATCTCCAGGCCAACATCAGATCTCCATAGCAACACTACTGACTTTATCTGGCCTGGACAGTACAGAACAATGACCCTGCCAGACCAAAACACGACTGACCATTTAGCCTAAACATGACCCGAGCCCAGCACTGACCTGCCAGGACCTCAACAGAGGCCTGCTGGGTCTGGACACACTGTACAGCAATGACGAAGCAGTTGTTAAATGCACACTTAACCCTTGTGTTATCTTCGGGTCATTCTGACCCATCAGTCATTGTGACCCACCTTCGTATTGCGACAGATTTACCGCATACAAAGACAAAGTGAAGCATATTCTTTTAACCGTTGGGCTGTCTCAGACCCCCCACATTGCAAAGGTTAAAAGAAAATTATTTTAATTTGTTTTTGTATTGGGTAAAATCGGGTAAACACAACGGTGGTTCGTTATGAACCTTTGGGTCATGTGACCCGAAGGCAGCACGAGGGTTAACACACATGCTACATAACCTGTAGCTGCAAGCCCCACCCCCCCTGAACATGTCCCTTATTCAGTGTGACATCACAATACTGGCATTGGCATCTAACGCTGCACGGCAACACTGTCCATGGCAACCAGTTACTGGATATAAACAATGTCGGTATCTGAAATTTCACTTATGAAAATCAACACATTATAGTAGAATTCCTTGTTCATGGCATCAATTATTTTTCTCTAGACAAAATGACAAAAATTTTGTCTTAATCTGCAAATGGCTGACACAAAATGACACATAAAAAAGACAAGAATGGCGAGGTCTCCTTCTCTGGCAGAGACAGGTCAGAACACCGCCTAGCCAGGAGGTCTGCTTCTGAGACAGGTCAGAACACCACCTAGCCAGGAGGTCTGCTTCTGAGACAGGTCAGAACACCGCCTAGCCAGGAGGTCTGCTTCTGAGACAGGTCAGAACACCACCTAGCCAGGAGGTCTGCTTCTGAGACAGGTCAGAACACCGCCTAGCCAGGAGGTCTGCTTCTGAGACAGGTCAGAACACCACCTAGCCAGGAGGTCTGCTTCTGAGACAGGTCAGGTCAGTCTTCAACAGGCCTGCTTCATCTCAACACTCAATGGTCACTCTGAGTCACACAGAGGGTCTTTCCCTAACATTCACTTCTGAACTGAATCATGTGCATCATACAATCAACACACACCTGACCACAGCCCAGTCTCCTGGCACACAGCCTATCATCACAGCCCAGTCTCCTGGCACACAGCCTATCATCACAGCCCAGTCTCCTGGCACACAGCCTATCATCACAGCCCAGTCTCCTGGCACACAGCCTATCATCACAGCCCAGTCTCCTGGCACACAGCCTGTGGGTTAGGGTCATCACAGCCTGTGTCTCGTGTACTGAAATGGTGATTTTCTTCTTCTTTCTTCTTTTTTTCTTCCCTTTTTTAACTCATTCTACTATAACAAACATTTTACATGTTTCATGCTGAAACAGGAACAGAGCGTACGCCTAAAGTTCAGATCTGACATCAGGTGTGTCAGCTGTTGTAAATGTGGGAGGCAGATGGATTTGCAACTGTCCCAAAATATATATTTTTTTGTCAGATTCTGAGGTATAGATGCTAACAGCAGTCAAAATGTAAAACATAACACAAATCCCTTTCATGCTTGATTGTAACAAACACTACACCAAGACGTTGTGCATTAAAATTAGTTTGCTCTAAAAGTGCCTCTAAAAATGTAAAAAGATTTGAAAACAAATGCCCTAAAACTCCTCACCAACACTTAGGCTTCAATCAGTAGGGTGATGTCATAGCTACAAGGGGTCTGTGACATCACAGATGTAATAATCTGTGTCACAGAAAAAATGCAAAGGCTCTGTGACACAGCCAGCTACGAGGATCTGTGACATCACAGCATACAATGTGTGACATCACAAGTCTTCTTTCTGACATCATAGTTTGCTACAGGTGTTTCCTCACCTGTTCCACCGGGAGTTTAAACGTGAGATTCAAACGCAACAGAAACATGTACCATCTACATCACCCACAGCAGGGTCAGAGGTCACACCTTCTACAGCCTGATACACTTGGCAAGAGTGTGTGTGTGTGTCACATAAGTATCAGTCATTTAGAATTGACTCAGGTTTGTCATATCCAAACAGTCTGAAATCTGGCTCATAGAGCCTGTACAGTTCCCTTCGGGCCACTAGGGGCACTGTGCTGAACCAGTCGGCCTCCCAGCTGCTGGCTGTCAGGTTCCTGTGAGAGGTGGGGAACTCCACCACATTGTCCACCTTCAGGATCCTCAGCAGGTGCTCTGCGTCCTCCTCCACCGTCTCCAGGTGGCCCACGAAGTCGTACTGGATCTGACACGGGTGGCACAGCCGGTACACCTGGCGCCAGTGCTCGTTAAACGGCATCTCCGTCTCTGTCTGGGGGTCCAGCAGGTACTGGATGAACTGGGAGAAGGAGGGGCGGAGCTTCGCGGCAAAGGCCTCATCCACCGAGGTGGGCAGGTCCGAGTGGTTGCCGTAGCGCCGGAGGATGACCTGGGAGAAGCGTTTGTAGAACTCCTCGTTGGGAAGCTGGAACTTGTTCCGGAAAGCGGAGATGAGGCGGACGAAAGGGTCCCTGACAAACAGGAACTTGGTGTACTTCTGAAGCTTCACCTTCAAAACCAGGTCAAAGTTCATCAAGAACCATGGAAACAGTAACAGAACCACTTGAGATCTTAAGAGCATAAAGTAACATGTTTTTCGAATGTGACATAGTTGATTCCTAACTTTATCAAAATATATTGATTCAAAATACAAAACTTTTCAACTATTCACTGCAGCCTCATACACATGGAGATAAGGTCACTAGTGTTTAGAATTAATCAAACAATGGGGTCAAAATTATGTTTAAGTTATACGTCAATAAACCATTTACAAGAGTTCTTTCAAACTCAATGTGAAGAGGTTCCACTGACCTTCATGAGGTGGCGGGAGAACTTGCCGTAGCGTTTCCAGAACTTGTTGAAGGTGAAGTGCAGGCTGCTGTTGTGGACCATGTCCCTGGGCACGGCCGAGGGCTCGCGGTACGGTACCCCGTCCAGGAGCATGCTCTCACTCAGAACGATCATGATGCGCTTCCAGTTACTACATGCCACCTAGCGCAGCGCATGGCAGAGTTAAGAGTTAAGTTAAGAGTTAAGGATTAATAAAACAGTAGTGTACAAAACATTATAGGGTAAAAACAGAAAAGTAAATGGTTTGTATTATCTCCAGGTGTGTGTGTCTGTATCTTGAACACACTGAGGTATATGATGCTGTGCATCTGTGTACAGACCTTGGGTACATAGCAGTAGATGATGCCGTGCCGGTCGTCCACTATGAGGTGGTCCAGCTCCTTGTTGGGGATGTCGTCGAACGTGCGGTTCTTCCCGGGGAAGCTGACGGTGTCGTCATGGCAGAGCTCCTGGAGCCTCTGCCGGCGAGCGTCCTGACGCCGCCTCTGCTCTGGCGCCACCGGGCCCACGTGGATCTTCCACTCCCTCGGAGGCACGTAGCGCTCCTCCGCACGCTCCGATTGGTTGATGGGTTCCTGCGGCGCGGTCTCGGTGGGGTCGGAGGTCCCCTCCAGGAACTGGTTGACGAAGGCGTCGATGTCGGACAGGAAGGAGGGGACGTGGGGTGTGAGGGGGGCGGGCTGGGGGGGCCGGGGGGTCCTGGGCCCGGGGGGGGAGATGGGGGAGACGGGGGTGTGCAGGTAGAAGTGGGAGGCCCCCACATCGTCCCAGTACATGATGATGAGCAGGATCATGAAGACAGAACCCAGGATCAGAGAGATCCGGAACAGCCGAGACTTCCCCATGGTGTGGGCTCACCTCGCTGGGGCTCACCTCGCTGGGGCTCACCTCGCTGGGGCTCACCTCGCTGGGGCTCACCTCGCTGGGGCTCACCTCGCTGCTGCTCTGGGTCAGGCTGGCTGGACGCGCTCCTCCTCACCCCAGCTCCATGTCAGCATGCCCTGGGGACACACAGCAACACTACACTGATGTAGGTGATCACCGGCAGTGTAGAACTGCAATATTTTCACAGCAAATAGTTACTGACGGCTCTGAACAGGCCTCCACACATGCGTGTGATCACACGTGGGTGCACACAGTCACACATAATGTAGGTGAGGATGGAAACGGTTTGAACAGGTTGAAGAATGCAGCTTTGTGGCTACCAAGCTTTCAAAAGGTAGCCTCTGGATACTTACTCACACATAGCTGCTAAATGCCTGCCAGCCATACACCCTTGAAACTACCATACAAAAGCATGTTAAGGCCTACTGCTAGACAGAACGGATCTTGCACGTGAAAATCAAAAACACATTTGAATCAAAAACTACATTTTTTTTACCGTAGTTCTCTTAAGCTATGTTCAACAATACAGGGTTGCTTTATCTTTCCTTCCTGTTTTTAAAGTCTCTGTACACGTCACGTTTCCATTCCAGAGATTCTAAATATGGAACTCTGGCTCAACATCCTTATACCTCTCTCCAGTAGCACGGGAACCTCCACCAACTGCCGCAGACAGCTCGATGTGGGCTGCGATGAGATCACACGGTGCGGGCTGAGCAGCTACGAATTCGGGCTCATATCGTTATTCGGTAACAACTAAAATAACGGTAGAGAGGTTGAAACATAATTCTATGAAATTATTCAAACGGTCACACTGTGTTTTAAAGTGACGTGCGGCGGTCCGTTCTAGCGGACACAATGTAGGCTTTCACGCCACGAGCAGCGGAGGCAGAACGCGCCACACGGCACATATCGGTTGGAGAAAGCAGAACTGACATCAGACAGAAACATGAAATCTCGGTATAAACGGCAGTAGTATAGAACTAAGAGGGGGATCATTTCGGTTCAGGACAGTCTCTTCATCTCAGTGATATTCGGCTTCCCAGTTTATCCGAGACAGAACCTAAGTACGGTGACCGGGAAAACCTTTCAAAGTCTACTCGCTGCTGCTGTGACAGACTTTTATTGTTTGTTTTTGAAAATAACGGTAATATCCCGAGAAAGAAAGAAAGCGCCCTCACCTCGTCTGGGGTCTTCTCTTCTCCCCGCCGCGTCAGCTGCTGAGATGCGCGATCACGCTGTTTTGGATCGACCGATGTTCAGGACATCGCGAGATTACATGGGCAGTCTCTGTCTGCAAACGAGAAGAGGCCACCTCGCACTTTCTAGGTCAACAATCATTCACTGGCCACTCAGAAATGAATAGAACCCTTTAAATGAACACAACTACGTTTTAGACAGACTATGATCCTTTTATGACCCTTTAACCTTTAAATCCTGTGGAAGCTAGGGAGACAAACCCCATGATGTAATAGGGAGATGATGAAAGTCTGAGAATTACGTTAGTCCCAAAAAATGTGAAACCGATGAAAGTCTGAGAATTACGTTAGTCCCAAAAAATGTGAAACCAATTAAAAATATATTTTTTTTTGGTTAGTCGTGAGATACATCCATCCATCCATCCGTGTGATGGGTGTCAGTAACTAAATCTGCTCTGTCTCGTGGAGGCAGAAAACCAGACTGGGGGTTAGTAAATACAATTTTGTCATTAATCTATTGGATTAAATGTTGAAAAGTACCCTTCCAGCAGCAGATGGCCCTTTCTATAACACACACGTACAGATGATATTCCAACACACAGCTGCACGTGCCCAAACACAGACAGCTCCATCTGTGCACCTGCCAACTGGCAGTTCTCAGCACTGAACAGTGAGCATGGGCATTTGTGAGAGGAACAGTGAAATATGAAATAATACTCAACAGAAGATCCCTGTACTGCAGATGTACGCCACTAGGGGTCACTGAAGAGGCGTTGAGAAAGAGGACATCCTGCCTGTTTTCTTTTGAAAATCCTTTAAATTGCCTGTTTTAATTTAAACTCATGGGTTGACATAAAGAGCATTTTTTGCAAGCTGTTTATTGGTAGCATACAGAAATAGTAACACACTCTACAGTTTGTCGGTTCAGGTTTGTGTTTTTGTGCGCACATAGCAAGCGAGAAATGGTGCTTGTCTTTGTCTCTGTCGTGCGTGTTCCTGTGGGTGAGTGTGTATGTACAAGTTTTGCATGCATGCATGCACATGTGTGTATATGGCCGTGGAACAACTGCCAGTCTGTGTGTGTCTCTGCTACAGCAGATCCTGTTCCACCCAGACAGTCTTTCTCTGTTCCTCCAGAATTCTGTCTTTAATGATCCTGAGCAGGTCCTCTGGCCCTGCCCAGGCCTCAGGCTCCACACTAGCATACAGGCAGGGGACTCTCTCCAGCTCCTTCTCCTTCGACCGACACACTCGCACAAAGTCTTCCTCCGACTCCACCCGCAGAGGCAGCTTCCTGTCAGGGACAGGAAGTAGGAAGGAAGGGTGGCTGTGGTTATGTTTAGAACAGGGTTCTCGGTAGTCATGAGCCATGATGGTTAGCGGAGGGGGGGCTGGTGTTGTGAGGCGTGTTTGTGCGGTGTTCTGAGGCGTGTGTTTGTGCGATGTTCTGAGGCGTGTTTGTGCGATGTTCTGAGGCGTGTGTTTGTGCGGTGTTCTGAGGCGTGTTTGTGCGGTGTTCTGAGGCGTGTGTTTGTGCGGTGTTCTGAGGCGTGTTTGTGCGGTGTTCTGAGGCGTGTTTGTGCGGTGTTCTGAGGCGTGTTTGTGCGGTGTTCTGAGGCGTGTGTTTGTGCGGTGTTCTGAGGCGTGTTTCTGCGGTGTTCTGAGGCGTGTTTGTGCGGTGTTCTGAGGCGTGTTTGTGCGATGTTCTGAGGCGTGTTTGTGCGATGTTCTGAGGCGTGTTTGTGCGGTGTTCTGAGGCGTGTTTGTGCGGTGTTCTGAGGCGTGTTTGTGCGGTGTTCTGAGGCGTGTTTGTGCGGTGTTCTGAGGCGTGTTTGTGCGGTGTTCTGAGGCGTGTTTGTGCGGTGTTCTGAGGCGTGTTTGTGCGGTGTTCTGAGGCGTGTTTGTGCGGTGTTCTGAGGCGTGTTTGTGCAATGTTCTGAGGCGTGTTTGTGCGGTGTTCTGAGGCGTGTTTGTGCGGTGTTCTGAGGCGTGTTTGTGCGGTGTTCTGAGGCGTGTTTGTGCGGTGTTCTGAGGCGTGTTTGTGCGATGTTCTGAGGCGTGTTTGTGCGGTGTTCTGAGGCGTGTTTGTGCGTACCGTAGCCTTCTGATGTTCTTCTCACATATCTTAATGTAGATGATGATGGGGTAGATTTCTCTCCTCAGAAGGTCTTTGACACAGCTGAGGTCTGCTTCAAACAGGCAGTGTTTACCCTGAGTGCAGGGGGTGAAACACACACACACATACACAGATACCGTAAGAACACACTCAGGAACAAACACACAGACACACATTGGGGCAGAAGTACGTTTGAATACCCACACACACACAAACAGGTAGCCACACACCTTTGAAGCAACAGCCTCAATGTTTTCTGGGGTGATGCACTCATACATATTGGCCTGTTTCTCTCTGGAGTGGATGATGGGCTCAACACTCTGCTTCCTCAGGAACCCTTCCCTGGTCAGGGTGTCTGGCGGAGACAGAACAGGCAGCATACAGTAAAAGAGTTTGACCTGACATTCTCTCCAGGTGCCAGCCTACTTCTAAATCCTGATACGTCTAAGATCAGTCATATAAAAAAATCTTTCTAAAAAGGACGTCTACTGTAAAGTCGGTAGAAGGTGTCAGACAGGTGTTAAAGCATCTGAGGTTGAGGATCAAGGGTGCATGGTAAACCTCTTTACACACACTGTCATATTTTCTGTGCGATAACCCAGCATCATCCCTGCTCCAGTTACACAGCATAGCACGAGAACAACACAGCACAATGACTGACCTGGAAAGGACTGGAGGGTTCCTCCACCCACCCCCCCCCTCACCCCCTCACCCCCCCACCTCCCTCACTATTCACTTTTTCTGTAGAACACCTTTCACCTCACTCCAGTGTCAAATCCCTCTTGTTCTCTCTCCCTGACATTCTGAGCTGGATGAAGGTGTCAGGTGACACTTTCTTATTCAACAGGGAATAAACTGCTTGAGTACGCTTACTCACACATACCCTCACACATACAACAGTCTATAAAGACTCTCACTAACAACTATAAATGCTCTCTCTCTCTCTCTCTCTCTCTCACGCACACACAGCCTGACCTGGTTTGCAGATGTTGAAGTCCATGGCTCCCCCCATGTTCAGTATCTTCTGGATGAGGGTCTTGGCCAGGGTGCTCGGGCTGAACAGCACGGGCCGTCTCCTCTGCACGTGCTGCGGGGTGACCAGGCTGTACGGCACCAGACTCAGGCTCCGGCTCACGTCACTCTCAGGGTCCCCCAGGTCTGAACACACACAACTTAGAACCACGCACGCATACAAACACACACACGTAACACACAACACACACACACAGTCCCTCACCCTCCGGTCGCAGAGTCTCAAACCCGGGTCGAGGCAGGGTTGCATTTCCTGAGTTGACAATCCTCACACGCTCACTGCTGTTCATACGCTTGTACTTGTTGTCTACTCTGCTGACAAACTACACACACACAGACAGAGCTCAGAAGAAGGAACATTAGACATGTGTGGGGATATGCAATGTGTGTGTGTGTGAGAGAGAGAGAGAGAGAGAGAGAGAGAGAGAGAGAGAGAGAGAGAGAGAGAGAGAGTGTGTACCTGTATTATCTGGGTGATGAACAGGCCGGCCCTGGACAAGCGAGGGCTGGACTTGGTGTCTTGGGAGGGGCTGGGTTCTTCTGGCAGCAGGGACGTCTAGACGCCACACAGAACCGCAACATGAAGAACACAATAAACAGGAGTGTGTTAGTGAAGAAGTGACACGGGTATGGATGTCACGTATAAAGCATTGAGGAAGGTGACACGGGTATGGATGTCATGTATAAAACATGGCATGTCACCCTAATATTGCGCTGGATTTCGCTGTCCTCTTTCCCGCTTCGACAAACCAACTTCTGAATCTTGACCAGGAGTAGCTGCTGGGCCCTACACACACATCCAAACACACATTTGACAATTTATTCATTTAGCACATGCTTTTATCCAAAGCCAAATACAAATACTGCATATAGACTACTCTATATTACTACATACTACACTGCACCATTACAAACCACAATCCAACATACTACGCTACGATCCAGCACACTCCCTCCACACTGCCACACCTCCCTCCACACTGCCACACCTCCCTCCACACTGCCACACCTCCCAGCATGCTGCCACACCTCCCAGCACGCTGCCACACCTCCCTCCACACTGCCACACCTCCCAGCACGCTGCCACACCTCCCTCCACACTGCCACACCTCCCAGCACGCTGCCACACCTCCCTCCACACTGCCACACCTCCCTCCACACTGCCACACCTCCCAGCACGCTGCCACACCTCCCAGCACACTGCCACACCTCCCAGCACGCTGCCACACCTCCCTCCACACTGCCACACCTCCCTCCACACTGCCACACCTCCCTCCACACTGCCACACCTCCCAGCACGCTGCCACACCTCCCTCCACACTGCCACACCTCCCTCCACACTGCCACACCTCCCAGCACACTGCCACACCTCCCAGCACATTGCCACACCTCCCTCCACACTGCCACACCTCCCAGCACACTGCCACACCTCCCTCCACACTGCCACACCTCCCTCCACACTGCCACACCTCCCAGCACACTGCCACACCTCCCTCCACGCTGCCACACCTCCCAGCACACTGCCACACCTCCCAGCACGCTGCCACACCTCCCAGCACGCTGCCACACCTCCCAGCACACTGCCACACCTCCCAGCACATTGCCACACCTCCCTCCACACTGCCACACCTCCCTCCACACTGCCACACCTCCCAGCACACTGCCACACCTCCCAGCACATTGCCACACCTCCCTCCACACTGCCACACCTCCCAGCACACTGCCACACCTCCCAGCACATTGCCACACCTCCCTCCACACTGCCACACCTCCCAGCACGCTGCCACACCTCCCAGCACACTGCCACACCTCCCAGCACACTGCCACACCTCCCTCCACACTGCCACACCTCCCAGCACGCTGCCACACCTCCCAGCACGCTGCCACACCTCCCAGCACGCTGCCACACCTCCCTCCACACTGCCACACCTCCCTCCACACTGCCACACCTCCCAGCACGCTGCCACACCTCCCAGCACACTGCCACACCTCCCAGCACGCTGCCACACCTCCCTCCACACTGCCACACCTCCCTCCACACTGCCACACCTCCCTCCACACTGCCACACCTCCCAGCACACTGCCACACCTCCCAGCACATTGCCACACCTCCCTCCACACTGCCACACCTCCCAGCACACTGCCACACCTCCCTCCACACTGCCACACCTCCCTCCACACTGCCACACCTCCCAGCACACTGCCACACCTCCCTCCACGCTGCCACACCTCCCAGCACACTGCCACACCTCCCAGCACGCTGCCACACCTCCCAGCACGCTGCCACACCTCCCAGCACACTGCCACACCTCCCAGCACATTGCCACACCTCCCTCCACACTGCCACACCTCCCTCCACACTGCCACACCTCCCAGCACACTGCCACACCTCCCAGCACATTGCCACACCTCCCTCCACACTGCCACACCTCCCAGCACACTGCCACACCTCCCAGCACATTGCCACACCTCCCTCCACACTGCCACACCTCCCAGCACGCTGCCACACCTCCCAGCACGCTGCCACACCTCCCTCCACACTGCCACACCTCCCTCCACGCTGCCACACCTCCCTCCACACTGCCACACCTCCCAGCACACTGCCACACCTCCCAGCACATTGCCACACCTCCCTCCACACTGCCACACCTCCCAGCACGCTGCCACACCTCCCAGCACGCTGCCACACCTCCCTCCACACTGCCACACCTCCCAGCACGCTGCCACACCTCCCAGCACGCTGCCACACCTCCCAGCACGCTGCCACACCTCCCTCCACACTGCCACACCTCCCTCCAGACTGCCACACCTCCCAGCACGCTGCCACACCTCCCTCCACACTGCCACACCTCCCAGCACACTGCCACACCTCCATCCACACTGCCACACCTTCCTCCACACTGCCACACCTCCTACCGTGAGTAACAGGGGATGGTTCCTCCCTCGGGCAGGTCTGTCCCGGTGTAGGGGTCGACTCTGGCACACAGCCACTCACTGTGACCCTGGTGCATGGTGTCCACCACATGCAAAACCTCGTCACAGAGCACGCTCAGAGAGCAGCCCTCTGATTGGCCGGACACGTTCAGGTTAAAGCGGATGTAGAATGAGTCTCCAGACACGACAGTACCCTCACTGATGTCATTCTGGAGCTGCCAGTAACCTGGACGCACACACACACACACACATGCACGCATGCAAACACACACACACATGCACGCATGCATGCACACACACAAACAGGAACTAGGATAATGGAAAATCAGCTGGAGGGATGATGGTTCAGAGGCTGGTGGGTTAGTGGTGACCACCATACCATCATAGTTGACTCTGTAATGCAGCTGCATTGATCCACTGCAACGTTGCAGCGTCCAATGGGCTTCCTCCTTGGTGCAGGTGTCCAATGAAATGCTCTGGTTCTCCCCTCGGATACACCCCTCAAGCTGTCCGACCAATCACAGAAAGAAAGAGAATATCAGATCCAATCACAAAAACGTTGATAAGCAGAAACTGATGTCATGTTTTCCACCCCCAGCGTGTCTCACCAGCAGTAGATGGTGGCCTTCACGTAGCCCCGCCTTTTCAGCTCTGGACCCTGATTGGACAGACGACACAAAGATTCCACTGTCGTTCCCGCCCACCAGTGTGATGTCATTCAGCACATGGTCTCCTGGCAACGAGAGCTCCTGTACCGGCTTCAGTGATGAGCTTGTCCTGGAGAGAGAGGAGAGAGAAGGACGGAAGGGCCTATACGCACACACACACACACACACACACATTCTATCAGGGCATAATGCATATATAGTGCATGAAAATTTGTATGTGTGTGTTCATACATGTGTGTGTGTTCATACATGTGTGTGTGTATTACCTATCCAGAGAGAGCTTCCTGAAGATGTTGTTGACCTGTTCCAGGTCGTAGGAGTCCATCCCCTCAGACTGGTGTGAGGAGGAGGAGGAGTGGATGGAGGGGGGGCCGTGTGTCACCTCCTCATCTGAGAGAGGAGGTGGAGGAGAGGAGGAGATGAGGAGGAGAGGAGGAAAGGAGGAGAGGAGAGGAGGAGAGGAGGAGAGGAGGAGGAGAGGAGGAGAGGAGATGAGGAGGAGAGGAGGAAAGGAGGAGAGGAGAGGAGGAGAGGAGGAGAGGAGAGGAGGAAAGGAGGAGAGGAGAGGAGGAGAGGAGGAGGAGAGGAGGAGAGGAGGAGGAGAGGAGGAGAGGAGGAGGAGAGGAGGAGAGGAGGAGAGGAGAGGAGGAGAGGAGGAGAGGAGGAGGAGAGGAGGAGATGAGGAGATGAGGAGGAGAGGAGGAAAGGAGGAGAGGAGAGGAGGAGAGGAGGAGAGGAGAGGAGGAGAGGAGGAGAGGAGGAGGAGGAGGAGAGGAGGAGAGGAGGAGGAGAGGAGGAGAGGAGGAGGAGAGGAGGAGAGGAGGAGAGGAGGAGAGGAGAGGAGGAGAGGAGGAGAGGAGGAGGAGAGGAGGAGAGGAGGAGGAGAGGAGGAGGAGAGGAGGAGGAGAGGAGAGGAGAGGAGGAGAGGAGGAGAGGAGAGGAAGAGAGGAGTAGAGGAGAGGAGGAGAGGAGGAGGAGAGGAGGAAAGGAGGAGAGGAGGAGAGGAGGAGGAGGAGAGGAGGAGAGGAGGAGGAGAGGAGGAGAGGTGGAGGAGAGGAGAGGAGGAGGAGAGGAGGAAAGGAGAGAGGAGGAGGAGAGGAGGAAAGGAGAGAGGAGGAGAGGAAGAGAGGAGTAGAGGAGAGGAGGAGTAGAGGAAGCACAAGAAGGAGGTACAGTAGAAAGAGAGAAATAAGACATGCACACACACATATACACGTGCACATGCAAATGTGCATGCAAAAAGATGAGCTGATTCCTGATCCACCAAACAGTCTTCAGAAGAAGATTTTACCAAACTCGTTGTCCGCGTTGTCGTCCTCAAAATCATAGTGGCTGAAACTGAAGCAGAGAGACAGGAAGTCAGAGAGACAGGAAGTCAGAGAGACAGGATGTCAAAGAGACAGGATGTCAGAGAGACAGGAAGTCAGGGTTTAGAGGGCCACAACACAGGTCAGGACTGGGTTAATGCTAGGTTAGGGTGGGGTCAGGACTGGGTTAATGCTAGGTTAGGGTGGGGTCAGGACTGGGTTAATGCTAGGTTAGGGTGGGGTCAGGACTGGGTTAATGCTAGGTTAGGGTGGGGTCAGGACTGGGTTAATGCTAGGTTAGGGTGGGGTCAGGACTGGGTTAATGCTAGGTTAGGGTGGGGTCAGGACTGGGTTAATGCTAGGTTAGGGTGGGGTCAGGACTGGGTTAATGCTAGGTTAGGGTGGGGTCAGGGCTGGGTTAATGCTAGGTTAGGGTGGGGTCAGGGCTGGGTTAATGCTAGGTTAGGGTGGGGTCAGGACTGGGTTAATGCTAGGTTAGGGTGGGGTCAGGACTGGGTTAATGCTAGGTTAGGGTGGGGTCAGGACTGGGTTGATGCTAGGTTAGGGTGGGGTCAGGACTGGGTTAATGCTAGGTTAGGGTGGGGTCAGGACTGGGTTAATGCTAGGTTAGGGTGGGGTCAGGACTGGGTTAATGCTAGGTTAGGGTGGGGTCAGGACTGGGTTAATGCTAGGTTAGGGTGGGGTCAGGACTGGGTTAATGCTAGGTTAGGGTGGGGTCAGGACTGGTCACCTGCGAGGTCTGAAGTCATGTTCCTCTTCCCGTGTTCTGCGGACCATTGATGCGGTTCCTGGTGGCTCGGCAACGATGGACATCATGCTGTCGTTACGGTAACGCAGCTGCCACACACGGGGACACAGCACTGGGTTACACACTGCACACTTACTGTTGCTATGACAGCAGGGTACTTCTGGTTACTGAAGGTCATTGCAATAAGATTACGAAAGGTGGTGGATTGCCATGACCACTGTTACCACATTTACTTTGAAAAAGTAACTTAGTTACGTTACAGATTACTTGATTTTAAAAGTAACTTAGTTTCTTTACAAGTTACTTGATTTTAAAAGTAACTAAGTTAAATTACAAGTTACTTTATTAGTTACATTCAGCAGCTGCCGACAACACCCCCGCCGCCTCAACATAAAAATAGATGCGTTCGATTTCATGCAGCACCGGCGCCGCCTGCAGCCGCCTGCAGCCCGGCTGACTTGAAGCAGCCAATGGCATTCTCAACTTCAAGGCAGCCGGCGGCGGCGCCGGTGCTGCATGAAGTCGAACACACCTATTGACAACCGGCTCTGTAAGTTTGACTGTGCAGTGCTGCGACTCCAAATGTTTCTTCAAATTTGACGTCGTGTTTTTGTAGCTTGATAGCACTTTGTCGCCATCAGCACAGAGTGTACAACGAACCTTGATATTTCCATCTTTAGCTGACAAATACTCAAAATAGTGATTGTATTTCCAACTCGAAAATGCTCATCTCTCTCTCTCCTGCTACATTGTTGTTTGTGTCGCTGAGTGGTAGGTCTATGTATATACACGTGACGTGACCCTTGCGCTGAAAACGTGACTTAATTGTCGCATAGGCTTAACTCCCAGAGACGCAAGAAGAAATCAAATATATATTTTACTATTAATGACAAAATAGTAACGCACAGTGACTTGGACAAGTAACTTTAATCTGATTACTGGTTTGGAAATAGTAACGCGTTAGATTACTCGTTACTGAAAAAAAGTGGTCAGATTAGAGTAACGCGTTACCGGCATCACTGGCTATGACAACAGGATGTCGTGCGCTTGTTATTTGTAGTTGGATGCCGTCTCATTGGCCAAAAGTAACTAGTGTGTTTTTGGTTTTCTTTTAATTGTGGAGACTCACCATGGCAGGAAGAGAGGAGGGGGAGGGGGAGGGGCAGGGGCAGGGGGAGGGAGAGGGGGAGGGGGAGGGCAGGTAGGTGGGGGAGGAGGGGAAGGCTTGTGAGGGGGAGCCGGTGACCAGGGCGGGGAAGGTGTTCGTGCTTGCAACCCCCTGGACGGGCGAATCTCCATCTCCGCCTGTTACTGAGGCAACAAGGAGATTAGCCTGGACGTTGTTACTGAGGCAACAAGGAGATTAGCCTGGTTCCGTGGTGGTGGTTGAGAGGAACTGGCGTGTGGTGGTCGTTACGTACCTGCTCCAGCGTTTCCCTCAGAGCTCTGCTGAAGGTCCGGGGCCTTCAGGGCAGAGACTGGAGACTTGACCCTGTTCTACACATCACAAACACACATGATGTTACTCACAAGAACCAAGAGGCATGACTGGAGGTGTCTGTAGACAGTGTGCGTGTGTGTGTGTGTCTGTAGACTGTTTGCATGTGTGTGTGTGTGCTTGCGTGTGTGTGTGGTACGTAGGAACTAACCAGCCCTCCTTTCAGGTTGAGTCTGCGTTTGAGGCGACTCTCTGTCTGCTGGAAGAAGCTCTCAGGAGACTCGTCGCTGGAGGCCTCAGAGTGACCCTGCGGCCTGGGCCCCTCGTCCAGGACGGGCGGGCGGGTGTCCCTCGGAAGACTCTGCAGGGACACGAGATGTGTGACATGCGTGTGTGTGTGTGGGGGGGGGGGTTAAACATGTGAGTGTTGATGTGAATGTATGTGTGTGTGTGAATGTCACCTGATCTAGAGTCAGTGTATTGTCTTTGGACAGGCGCCTCAGGCGGGACTCCAGAGTGACGATCTTGGCCTCCTTGCGTACAATCTCGATGTGCAGCTCGTCACTCTTCTCCTCCAGCTCTCGGATATGCTTCCGGTACTTATCCTTGTCCATCAGACACTGGGAGAACTGGTGCTGGGCCTCATCCCGGGACCGGAAGGCCTGAACACGCACACACACACACTGTCACAATCCCTCACTTTGTGATGATGGTGAAACGTGTGTGTGTGTGTGTGTGTACCTGATCCCTCTCCTTCTCCACCTCCTCCAGCTGGATGGTGATGGTGTTCATGCGGTTACGGTACATCTCACAATCTTTCTGTAGCGTTGAATTCTTAAGTTCAAGATCCTCCTTCTCCTCCAGATACTACACGGACACACACACACACACACATGTTACCTAGATGGTGGTATGAGTGAGGCTGTGTTTCAGAGGAGGGTGAGGTATGTGAGGGTGAAGCTGTGTTTCAGAGGAGGGTGAGGTATGTGAGGGTGAAGCTGTGTTTCAGAGGAGGGTGAGGTATGTGAGGGTGAAGCTGTGTTTCAGAGGAGGGTGAGGTATGTGAGGGTGAAGCTGTGTTTCAGTGGAGGGTGAGGTATGTGAGGGTGAAGCTGTGCAGGACTGGAGATGAGACCTTGTCCCTCAGTTCCTCCGCCTGCCTGACTTCTTCTTGGAGGTTGTAGAGGCGGTTCACCAGGTACTGTCGGTCCTCCAGCGCCTCCTGTCTGTCGTGCTCCAGAATGTCCAGGATCGCCTTGTCGGAAGCAGGCAAAGGCCCTGGCTACATTCACACACACACACACACACACACACACACACAAAGGCTGACTACAGACATAACTTTCCATCCTTTTTGAAACACCACATTTGTCGGCCACACACACATAAAGACACACACACACACACACACAGAGTAGGTACCTGTATGATGGACTGTAGCTCCTGAACTTTGATCTTCAGGACCTCGTTTTCCCGCTCCAGCTCAAAGATCTGTTCTTTCTTGGGCCGATTCTCGATGTCATTCTTCAGTTTGAGACTCTGCCGTCGCTCCATCTTACACTCCTCTTCCACCTTGTTCAGCCTGTGCTTCAGCTGATCAATCTACAGACACACACACACACACCATCATGCAAACACTACACAGATACAACTGTGTGAGTGAGAGAGAGAGAGAGAGAGAGAGAGAGAGAGAGAGAGAGAGAGAGAGAGAGAGAGAGAGAGAGAGAGAGAGCGAGTGTGAGTGTGTGTGTGTGTGTGTGTGTGAGTGTGTGTGTGTTTGTGTGAGTGTGTGTTTGTGTGTACCTCCAGCTGCAGGTCTCTGCTCCTCATTACAGCCATGTTCTTATCCTCGCTGAGTGTGGCGTACCTCATGGCCAGCTTGTAGTTCTCTTCCTTCACCCGCAGCAGCTCGTCGTTGTAGTTGTTCCTCTCTTCCTTCATCTTGTTGTATCCTGACAGACCCACAGAGAGGGAGGCTGGTGGGTCAGACTGACAGACCCACAGAGAGGGAGGCTGGTGGGTCAGACTGACAGACCCACAGAGAGGGAGGCTGGTGGGTCAGACTGACAGACCCACAGAGAGGGAGGCTGGTGGGTCAGACTGACAGACCCACAGAGAGGGAGGCTGGTGGGTCAGACTGACAGACCCACAGAGAGGGAGGCTGGTGGGTCAGACTGACAGACCCACAGAGAGGGAGGCTGGTGGGTCAGACTGACAGACCCAGAGGACAGGGAGGCTGGTGGGTCAGACTGACAGATCAGGAGGTCAACCCACCCCGACTGGCCGGTGCTGAACCATGACATCACAGCACAGGTCCAGATACAGAGACCAGACCAGACCAGACAATCACAAGATTTACATAAATGCACAATACATTATTTTCCTTTTGAATAATTTATATTTCCCCAGCCTTTCTCTACCAAGTCCAAGATTCTTGTATAATAACTGATTCCTGTTTTCTGGTTCAAATCAGCATGAAATAATCCTCACTCTGCTGGAATGCCTGCAGTTCCTGGTTGGCCAGATTGAGCTTTTTGTAGTCGTCCTCCAGGGTGCGCTGTTTTCCGATCAGGTCGACGCGCTGCACGTCTTTAGCCTTGGCCTGCTGCTGCAGCTTGATCACCTCGTTCATCAGGAACTGAGTCAAGCCCTCATGGCCCTCCTCCACTAGGGGTGGACACACACACACACACACATACACACACACACACATACACACACACACACATACACACATACACACATACACACACACATACACACATACATACACACACACACACACACACACATACACACACACACACACACACACACACATACACACATACACACATACACACATACACACACACATACACACATACACACATACACACACACATACACACATACACACACACACAGGTGAGTCTGGGAGGAGGTGAGTCTGGGAGGAGGTGAGTCAGGGGAGGAGGTGAGTCTGGGAGGAGGTGAGTCTGGGAGGAGGTGAGTCTGGGAGGAGGTGAGTCTTGGAGGAGGTGAGTGTGGGAGGAGGTGAGTGTGGGAGGAGGTGAGTCTGGGAGGAGGTGAGTCTGGGAGGAGGTGAGTCAGGGGAGGAGGTGAGTCTGGGAGGAGGTGAGTCTGGGAGGAGTTGAGTCTGGGAGGAGGTGAGTCAGGGGAGGAGGTGAGTCTGGGAGGAGGTGAGTCTGGGAGGAGGTGAGTCTGGGAGGAGGTGAGTCAGGGGAGGAGGTGAGTCTGGGAGGAGGTGAGTCTGGGAGGAGGTGAGTCTGGGAGGAGGTGAGTCTTGGAGGAGGTGAGTGTGGGAGGAGGTGAGTGTGGAAGGAGGTGAGTCTGGGAGGAGGTGAGTCTGGGAGGAGGTGAGTCAGGGGAGGAGGTGAGTCTGGGAGGAGGTGAGTCTGGGAGGAGTTGAGTCTGGGAGGAGGTGAGTCAGGGGAGGAGGTGAGTCTGGGAGGAGGTGAGTCTGGGAGGAGGTGAGTCTGGGAGGAGGTGAGTCTTGGAGGAGGTGAGTGTGGGAGGAGGTGAGTGTGGGAGGAGGTGAGTCTGGGAGGAGGTGAGTCTGGGAGGAGGTGAGTCAGGGGAGGAGGTGAGTCTGGGAGGAGGTGAGTCTGGGAGGAGTTGAGTCTGGGAGGAGGTGAGTCAGGGGAGGAGGTGAGTCTGGGAGGAGGTGAGTCTGGGAGGAGGTGAGTCTGGGAGGAGGTGAGTCAGGGGAGGAGGTGAGTCTGGGAGGAGGTGAGTCTGGGAGGAGGTGAGTCTGGGAGGAGGTGAGTCTTGGAGGAGGTGAGTGTGGGAGGAGGTGAGTGTGGGAGGAGGTGAGTCTGGGAGGAGGTGAGTCTGGGAGGAGGTGAGTCAGGGGAGGAGGTGAGTCTGGGAGGAGGTGAGTCTGGGAGGAGTTGAGTCTGGGAGGAGGTGAGTCAGGGGAGGAGGTGAGTCTGGGAGGAGGTGAGTCTGGGAGGAGGTGAGTCTGGGAGGAGGTG
Organism: Osmerus eperlanus; assembly: GCF_963692335.1. Taxonomy (NCBI): domain Eukaryota; kingdom Metazoa; phylum Chordata; class Actinopteri; order Osmeriformes; family Osmeridae; genus Osmerus; species Osmerus eperlanus. The sequence goes on from NC_085019.1 coordinate 660,365, forward strand.
AGTCAGGGGAGGAGGTGAGTCTGGGAGGAGGTGAGTCTGGGAGGAGGTGAGTCTGGGAGGAGGTGAGTCTTGGAGGAGGTGAGTGTGGGAGGAGGTGAGTGTGGGAGGAGGTGAGTCTGGGAGGAGGTGAGTCTGGGAGGAGGTGAGTCAGGGGAGGAGGTGAGTCTGGGAGGAGGTGAGTCTGGGAGGAGTTGAGTCTGGGAGGAGGTGAGTCAGGGGAGGAGGTGAGTCTGGGAGGAGGTGAGTCTGGGAGGAGGTGAGTCTGGGAGGAGGTGAGTCAGGGGAGGAGGTGAGTCTGGGAGGAGGTGAGTCTGGGAGGAGGTGAGTCTGGGAGGAGGTGAGTCTTGGAGGAGGTGAGTGTGGGAGGAGGTGAGTGTGGGAGGAGGTGAGTCTGGGAGGAGGTGAGTCTGGGAGGAGGTGAGTCAGGGGAGGAGGTGAGTCTGGGAGGAGGTGAGTCTGGGAGGAGTTGAGTCTGGGAGGAGGTGAGTCAGGGGAGGAGGTGAGTCTGGGAGGAGGTGAGTCTGGGAGGAGGTGAGTCTGGGAGGAGGTGAGTCAGGGGAGGAGGTGAGTCTGGGAGGAGGTGAGTCTGGGAGGAGGTGAGTCTGGGAGGAGGTGAGTCTTGGAGGAGGTGAGTGTGGGAGGAGGTGAGTGTGGGAGGAGGTGAGTCTGGGAGGAGGTGAGTCTGGGAGGAGGTGAGTCAGGGGAGGAGGTGAGTCTGGGAGGAGGTGAGTCTGGGAGGAGTTGAGTCTGGGAGGAGGTGAGTCAGGGGAGGAGGTGAGTCTGGGAGGAGGTGAGTCTGGGAGGAGGTGAGTCTGGGAGGAGGTGAGTGTGGGAGGAGGTGAGTGTGGGAGGTGGTGAGTGTGGGAGGTGGTGAGTCCTCACCTACGATGGTAGAGAAGCGACGTGTTGGGTCTTTGCCGGTGACCAGCTTGTACAGGTCAGGGTAGTAGAACTCCAGACTCTCCAGGAAGACCACGTAGCCACGCTCACCTTTAGTGTGGAGGATGTCCAGCAGACGACCTGCACACACACACACGCAAGCACACACACACACACACATGCACACACGCGCACACACACACACGCACATACACACGCACAGATATATGTATTTGTATACACAGAAACAATACACAGATATTCCTTCATAGACACTCACACACATTTGTTTATGCACACATACAATACACACACACATTCATTCATAGTTAATAAGACACCAATACATTCACACACACACAGTCACACAGACACACACACAGACACACACACAGACACACACACAGACAGACACACTCCTCCTCCCCACACCTGTGCGGTTGACCTTGCTGACCAGCAGCAGAGAGTTCAGCACCTCGTCCTCGTCCTGCTCGTCCAGGACCTTGCACTGGCGCAGGTACGGCGTCAGCTTCCCTGGGGAGATGTAGCGGCTCAGGATGTAGCGGTTACTCTCCACCCGCTCCCACTGCGCCTCCACATCCTCCCCCGCGCTGCCCGCCTCCATGCCGTTCTCCATCACCTACACCTGCCGAACGCACACACACACACACACACACACAAGGCACACCATCATCTAGCTATGTTCTCACCGTTGACAGAACGGAAGACACGTGGGGAACATTCACAAACACGTCATGAGTTCATATGGAGGAACTAGTAGCTACATCAAGCCAACACCATTCAAGAACAGTTGTCTCAAACACGTACAATCCATGTTTTGACCCGTTCCCTTTCACACAGTCAGCAAGTTTGTCCCCACAGCTGGAGTTACACAGCTCCTGAAGTACAGCATGCCAACCAGACACTCGTCTGAATGACGTAGCAGGTTTTACTGGTCTGGGAGCTGGCAGGTACCTCTGCTTTTCTTTGAGGTCAGAAACAACATTCAGAGAGAACCAAACGTAGAAACAAAAGCAGGGATGAGACAATAATCACAAAGTCTCTCCCAGCTCTGTCCTCCTCTGATTGTGACCAGTTATTCCTGTATGGCACACAATGTCCGAAAGGACTAATAAATATCTGTCTGTCTCTTCTAATCATCTCCTCATCTGTCTAGCCTCTCTTCCACTCCTTGTCATGGCATCCCAACTCCTGTTACATCTTATTCTCCCACTAACACACCTAAAATAATCCCATCATTCCTGTTGCACAAACAATTCTGCTTCAGACTGATGAGAACATGTATTCTGTATCCCAAACTTTTGAATTCGAACTAAATGTTTGAATTGAGCTAGCATCATTCCTAATCCTCCTAACGTCCACACACACACACGTGCTACACACACACACGCGTGGACGCGTGGGAGAATTGGCGTGTCGTGTGTCTAGCGGCGCTTTCCATGGAGGACGTTGAAGACATCTTCATATTCGGTACCATGATTACAGGCTTTCTGCTGTTTGGAATAAGCGCTGGCTTTGTATATCGGAAAATCAAGGAAACGGCTGCAGCCATCAAAAGCCCCGTTAGGCTGCCCGACATGATTGATGCGTTGGGCAGAGCTGTTGGAGCTCAGACTGTGAACTTACAACGCAGCATTGACAACAGGGATAAGTTTGCGGCTCTGCAAAGGAAGATGGAGGACATGGAGACATTCCTGAAGGGTGGACATGAAAATTGAGTGCGGCTACTCGTCAAAACAACTACCCCAATCTTATCCACTTTCGGCCCCGTAACCAGCACAGGCCTTGGCCAAGGCCGTCGCTGGAAAACAACTCCCCTGGAGAGCGCTGAAGCGAGACTATCTTGCTCCTCCCTTCCCCCCCCCACCGACATCTGTGGTTTGGTCTCTGCCTGGGTCATGACCAAGGATGTCTCCTGGCCAACACAATCTGCATAGGGATAATCGGACTGATTGTGGCCTAGGTCGAGGGCGCCAACCCAGACCTACTCACACATTAACTTTCACCTACTACAGATATCACCACCCCCCCACCCCCATCCAACGCCTTCGCCTGTTTTTGTAAATGTTGTTGTGCTTATGTGCTGAGGTTTTTGTCTGTTCCCACACTGTACTCCTCTAGGAGCATTGTCTGGGTGTTGCCTTTTTTCCTCCTCTTTCCTCATGTTTACCTTGTCTTGTCTTGTGTATTAGAAACTGCAAGTGGCAGCTCGGATCTAAGATGGATTCGAGAGACCGCAGATAGAGTGCGGCTAGTTTAGATCAACACTTGTATTATTGTTTTGTTGATTTTATGTAAAGCACTTTGAGCTGCAATTCTTGTATGAAAAGTGCTATATAAATAAAGTCTTACTTACTTACTTACACACACACACACACACACACGTGCCCAAGCTGTCCTTTCTTGTCTCTGCGTTCCCTCTGGCTGATCACAATCATGCTTTGTGACTCTCACCCTCCAGCCAGGCAAATCATCCATATCTGACCCCCCCCACACACACACACACACACATATACCTTTGCATATATGACTGTTATCTGACTTCTGGTGTGTTTGTGTGGGCGTTGCTAAATGTGTTGTGACGTTGGCTCTCTCTGTTGGCGTGAAGCATTGTTGAAGCTGTTTAGTCTCAGTGAGACGCAGCAGTAACGGTCCCGCCGCGACTGCTGACATCACAGATGCTGTGGAGCGCTCTACCTGGAGCGCTCTACCTGGTGCTGCTCTACCTGGAGCGCTCTACCTGGTGCTGCTCTACCTGGTGCTGTGGAGCGCTCTACCTGGTGCTGCTCTACCTGGTGCTGTGGAGCGCTCTACCTGGTGCTGCTTTACCTGGTGCTGCTCTACCTGGAGCGCTCTACCTGGTGCTGCTCTACCTGGTGCTGTGGAGCGCTCTACCTGGTGCTGCTCTACCTGGTGCTGCTCTACCTGGTGCTGTGGAGCGCTCTACCTGGTGCTGCTCTACCTGGTGCTGCTCTACCTGGAGCGCTCTACCTGGTGCTGCTCTATCTGGTGCGCTGTACCTGGTTGTGTGGAGTGCTCTAGGTGCTGCTCTACCTTGTGCTGTGGAGCGCTCCACCTGGTGCTGTGGACGGTCTACCTGGTGCTGTGGAGCGCTCTGCCTGGTACTGTGGACGGTCTACCTGGTGCTGCTCTACGTGGTGCTGTGGCGCGCTCCACATAGTTTGAACCACTTGTAGGAGATTATAATAACCTTATCAAATATGTCGAACCTTATCAAATATCAAAGCTAAACTTTCCTGCAACCAGTTATCATGTTGGATCATTTCAAATCTAAAATAAGAGAGGACAGAACCATGATAACAAGGTATTGACTGTTCGACAGTTATATTTATCACATGGAGAGACAGAGAGACACAGAGAGAGACAGAGAGACACAGAGAGAGAGAGAGAGAGAGAGAGAGAGAGAGAGAGAGAGAGAGAGAGAGAGAGAGAGAGAGAGAGAGAGAGAGAGAGACAGAGAGAGAGAGAGAGATATAAAGAAAAGCCTTTGAGAGAGCGGGAATGAGAGACAGTGAGCAAAAGAAAGACAGAAGAATATAGTGAGACAGATATCGTGTCTAAAAGAGAATGAGAGCAAGGACAGACCGACAGACAGACCGACAGACAAACAGTGATATGTTGGTTCCTGCACACTCAGTAAAATACAATACAAGTATACCCTCCACACCTCTGATCGAAACCCACAAATCTCACAGGAAACACAGTCATAACATACAGGAAGTCGTCAAAATTAAGCTGTGTGCCTTTCCCATTCTCTCTCTCTCTCTCTCTCTCTCTCTCTCTCTCTCTCTCTCTCTCTCTCTCTCTCATACAATCACAAGTCACAGTGATGAGCATCTATCAAGATGAAAGAGCATCTGATGTGTAAAGTAATGTAAAACAGTCAAATTATTCCCAGAGCTTCACCTTCTATCACAGACCAGTAGAACTCGTTCTCCAGTCTCCACTTGGCTGAGGTGTGATCTGGTACAGAGGTGTCCAACTGAGCACAAATCCTCTCTGCTGAGAGCAAACATGTAAATATAGACACACAACCACCAACCCATTCACACCAACACTATACAAGCGCCTACATGCTCATGCCTCCACCAGACACCACACACACACACACACACACACACACACACACACACACACACACACACACACACACATTTACAGACCCTCAATAACCACGTTTCCTCATCTCTCTCTTCTCATTACTAAAAAAATCTTTCTCCACTTCCTCCTTTCACACCAGATGGCACAATTGTAATGATCTTCCCGTCCTTATCTATCACCATCCATGATTCCCCATTTTAGCCGCTAGCTTCTGCTGTAGCTAATTACATCAGCATTTAATCTCCTCTCTGTTTCCAGTTCTATAAAACTACATCCCCTAGCGGTTCCCTCTCCACTGATAAACCAACCATTTCTAGCAGCTTTGTGCTTTTATCCTTCTCATCCAGTAATGCAAACTGGATGAGAGGGGGGTGGGGGCTGGTGACAGGGGGCTAGGGGCTGGGGGCTGGGGCTGGTGACAGGGGGCTAGGGGCTGGAGGCTGGGGCTGGTGACAGGGGGCTAGGGGCTGGAGGCTGGTGACAGGGGGCTAGGGGCTGGGGGCTAGGGGCTAGGGGCTGGGGGCTGGTGACAGGGCGCTAGGGGCTGGGGGCTGGTGACAGGGGGCTTGGGGCTGGTGACAGGGGGCTAGGGGCTGGTGACAGGGGGCTAGGGGCTGGGGGCTGGTGACAGGTGCCAGGGGGCTAGGGGCTGGGGGCTAGGGGCTGGTGACAGCGGGCTAGGGGCTGGGGCTGGGGGCTGGGGGCTGGGGCTGGGGCTGGGGGCTGGGGCTGGTGACAGGGGGCTAGGGGCTGGAGGCTGGGGCTGGTGACAGGGGGCTAGGGGCTGGGGGCTGGGGGCTGGGGCTGGGGGCTGGTGACAGGGGGCTAGGGGCTGGGGGCTAGGGGCTGGTGACAGCGGGCTAGGGGCTGGGGGCTGGGGCTGGGGGCTGGGGCTGGTGACAGGGGGCTAGGGGCTGGAGGCTGGGGCTGGTGACAGGGGGCTAGGGGCTGGGGGCTGGGGGCTGGGGCTGGGGGCTGGTGACAGGGGGCTAGGGGCTGGGGGCTAGGGGCTGGTGACAGCGGGCTAGGGGCTGGGGGCTGGTGACAGGGGGCTAGGGGCTGGGGGCTGGGGGCTGGGGCTGGTGGGGACAGCCTCTGGCTGAATGACAGGATAGCAGGGCAGCCGAATGACTGACTGGTTTGATTATTTCAGGTGCACTGCGAGGTTCATAAAGGACCCATTGTTTAATAGAATGATTGAAGGTATAAGAATGTGATATGTAGTTCCTCTGTTTAGAGATAGAGGAAGGGAGACAGGGAGGAAGAAGAGAGGGTGAGTGGGGAGGGAGCAAGAGGCAACAAGCTCTATATATCTCCACCCTAAGGCTACCACACTAATCAGGTAGCAATAACACATTTCTACACCTGGCACAAAGAATACAGTCGCATTAAGCAGCTTGGTATTCAGAATCCGTCGCAGTTATAGGCCCCTTGCAAACTACACTGAAAGGTAGACATCGATCTCATGAATGCGAAGTGCGCATCCAACCATAACTCCCTGTTTCAATTCAATTCGGCTACGTAAAGAAAATACATTGTGGGGACCTGAAGTAACTTTACACCACGATGTACAGTTTACAAAGAAAAAAATGCACATAAGATGTCATTATTTACCTGTAGGTTAGCGTAGACGGGTCGGGGAGCAGGTCGTCATCCACAGACAGAAAAACGGGTTGTTTATTCAAATTTTAGACAAACTCCGCTTGTTTAGGCTACATATCGACAAAGAGATTCTTAACTTAACTCCATCGCCCATGTAGATTTCGGTATTAACTAGATCAGATGCCGGACACACTAGTGATGACCCACACGTCGGTCAACTTTTTGAGAGAAAGAGAGAGAGAGAAAGAGAGAGAGAGCGAGAGAGAGAGAGGGAGGGAGGGAGAGGGGGAGACATCGGGGGCGGGCTGTGAAAATGGATGGAAATAACAAGAGAACCACGCTGAAAGTGAGCCATAGAGCACTGGTGCGTTTCATTGAAGAGCGATCGTGGCACTATAGTCTACCTTTTATCAGTAAGCTTAATTACACTACCTCTACCAACCTAATAACTCCCCCCAACACATAGGTCTACAAACTATTATAGGCTACTCCGTCTGAATCACTCCTAAGAAAACTTATCACTTTATCATTAAGCTCGATCCGTAAATGATCAAACTCGAGAGCTCCATCAGAGATATACATGATCTGGTTTTCCTCTGTTCTGCTTTGTTTTAACAATAATGAACATATGGCGTTCATGGCCTGACGGTGTTTCTCTAGATATAAAAACCTACAGCGTGTGTCATTTGCATGTCAGTTATGACGTGACGTCATGGCAAAACAGAGCTAAGACTGTTGTATTAATTTACTATCTTCGTTTCAATCTCAACTGGTAGTGGCAGTCTGTCAAGTTCTTATTTTAGCAGAAGTTCAAGGAGAGGGGATAGAGATTACCTCATGGAGGACGTTTTGGGGAAATCTAACGATGTAGTAGAGCTGAATTATAAATCATTCACTCCTAGCGTCTCCTCCATCATAGCCTGACAACCACAAAAGGATGGTGAAATGCAAGATCCAACCAAAAATGGGCTTTACAAACAAACAAAAATAGCGTAGTAAAGATACTGTATCCTGTGATAGGGTGTAGTGTATTCACAGTAGGCCTATGTGTAAGGGCTTTCAACGGAACACCGCCATCTGTCGGACGCTCGTGGAACAGAACTGTTGCAAAGCGGAACTAGAGTTCTGTCATGTGATTTTCTGTGGGGGCATTTTACACTATCGGACTGTGTACAGTCTACTTACTGTCTGGGGTTTGGCACTTGACAGGGGCTCAAGAGGTTTTTCAGAATGTATGCAACTGGCTCCGAGAGTTTAATCAAACAGGCTCGGTAAGTCTACGTATTCAGCCGGGGGAATGTTGCCTCAGTGTTAACTGTCATGTAATCTAAAACGATCCTTCCTGATTTCTGGCTGCAGCATCACACTCGAGATGGTCTGGACAGGATGCTGTTGGGGAACTTGACTAATTTAAATAATAATAATAATAATGTGCTAGCTACGAGTATCACTTCGCTGTTTGTGGTCTGCTGTTGCAGGAAGGTATTGCTAACCTGTTTAGCCGGGTAGAAGCTATTGCTAGCCTCTTTTCAAGCTTGAACTAGCAGAAATGGGAAGTAACAAAGTACAAATACTTTGTTATTGTACTTAAGTAGGTTTTTCTGGTATTAGTACTTTATTTCACTATTTATTTTTCGGACAACTTTTGACTTTTGACTTTACTGAATATAAACGCGGAATATAGATTTGTATCTTCCAAACCTGATTTTCAAAAGCGGAAATTACTTGCGCATATTCCATAAACCAAGTCAATAACTTCCGGCAGCTAGCATTTGCGTTGGTTCTTGCACACAAAATGCTTTTTTTCACCAGTAGTTTGGGTAATCTTCCCAAAATGACAATGAACGATGTACATATGATTCTATGTTACAGAGAACCTACCTCCGTATGCCTGCGCCTCGTCCATTAATGTTAGCGGGACAAGTCCCTTACCTCTCAGCGTGAGAAATACAAGGTGTTGCGTGAGAGCGTATGAAATGCGTGAGTCTCATGGCGAATGTGTGAGACTTGAGAGCCCTGTGCCTCCTGGTGGCAAACAACATTGCTCCACTCTCTTTATGCACTAGCTTGGTATTTCAAGTTTCATGTAGGCTACTTGTAGCCTGGTCCTAACCAGACTCTCGTACATTTTATTTGTACAGAGAGTCTGGCCTCGCTCCATTGACAAGCGTTGACTTCCTTGTAGGCAGGTACTCTGTTGAAACTATTGGATCTGCCCAGAGCCACTCTGATCTGCCATAACCAATCGCTAGCGTTCGCCTTAGCCAATTCCTTCACCACTACTGTAACAGAGCTAGCTGCCATAGCTGTAAAATCAAACTTTTCCCGAACCCCGTGGGGAGGAGGGCCACAACATCATGGCCACCAACAAAACTCAGCAAAACTTGTTCTTGCTCCGGCTTTAGCTGTTGGATATTCGGCAGCGTTGCTACAACAGACCGAATGGCTTCGCTCGCATCTTTCTCCGCCGCCATTACGGAACTACAACACAAACTAGCGCACAACATCAACGTCATCGTTCTCAGCCACTCCCTCTGTTCGCTGATTGGACTGAGACTTCTGACTTGCGTACCTCATGGCCAGACCTAGTACAGAAGCAAAATCAAAATTGAGCGGAAGTATGTAGGAGGGCAGAGCCAGGCTAGGCTACTTGCACTTGTGCTTGGGATTTTGATTTTTAAAATTAAATTGGGAAGAGGTTGATCATGTCTGCTGTTCCAGGTAACAGCAGAGATCCTCATGTTGTCTTCTCTCGGGATGTGTGCAGGGAGATCCAGGAGGCAGAGCTGCAGAAGTTCTACTGCAGGATCAGTAAGCTGCTGCAGGGAAAGGACCACGGACACGAGACCATCAACTCCCTACAGAGACTACGCCTCATCCTGTCCGCCACCAAGTTCAGCAGAACGTAATCCTACATTCATCTGGGGTTTCCTTTTTGCTTGCTTCATACATTTTTCTTTCTCTAACTTCTTTCTTCTCATCTCACTCGCTTCCACAGCTGGCATTGCCTTTTTCTGCTGCCTGTCTGTCTGCTCACTCCAGCCTGTCTGTCTGCTCACTCCAGCCTGTCTGTCTGCTCACTCCAGCCTGTCTGTCTGCTCACTCCAGCCTGTCTGTCTGCTCACTCCAGACTGCCAGATGAGTTGCAGAGGCGCCTGGCCTCTCTGCTGGTGTCTTCCTCTGTGGAGCAGCTGCAGGTGCTGAGCTCTGCGGTGCTCAGAGAGACACTGCCCCCCACTGGACAGGGACAGAAGTACAACGTGCTTGACAACAGCCCCCTCACCAGCCATGCTGCTGGCCTGCTGCTCTCACAGGTACACATGCACACATACGCACACACACACACACTACTGTCTCCTACACATGGAACTCCCACATTCATAACATGATGTCTCATCCTGATCACAGTTCAGTTTTGTCTTCTTTCTACTGCTCTACCCCACCCCCCTTCTTTCTCTTTCTCTCTCTCTCTCCTTATCTCACTCTCTGTTCCCTCCCTCTCCCCAGGCAGGCTCCCAGGCAGATCTGGCTGCGCTCTCCTCTGTCATCCTTCGTAACCTGGAGGGACGTCCATCTGATGGATCTTCACACACACTCATGCACTCTCACACACACACTCTGCCCCTGCTAAATGCCATCATCACCTATAGTCCTGAGAGCCTTACTGAAGGTAAGACACACATTTCTGCATTTTCAGCATTGAGTATCATAAAGATATGTGGTTGTTTAATTGAATCTTTATATATTCAGCATAGTCACACTTAGACTACGTTTCTTTTCTGTGTGAACCCTGTGCTTACTGGCTGTCTGCCTGTCTTACTGTCTGTCTGTCTGTCTGTCTGTCTGTCTGTCTGTCTGTCTGTCTGCCTGTATGTGTGTGTATGTGAGTCTAGATCATGTTACCTTGCTTAGCAAGAAGATGGTTGATTGGCTGCGCTACGCCACTGCTCAGCAGGGGACTGTGGTGTCTTCTGGAGGGTTCTTCACGGGGCCCAGGTCTCGCCAGGTACGTCCTGCCTCTGACTGGTTCATACTCTCTCACTCACACGGATCCTCTGCAAACACACCACCTGTCTCACAACACCTTGTGTGTCTGTGTGTATGTGTGTGTGTCTGTGTGTATGTGTGTGTGTCTGTCTGTGTGTGTGTTTCAGCCGGGACCCATAGCAGAGCTGGATGGTTCTGTATCAGGGGATTTCTTCACAGTGTTGTGTGTGAGCCAGGCCTTCTCTGAAGACCAATGGATGAACGTCCACTCCTTCTCAATGCTTCGCCGCTGGCTGCTGACATATCACTCTGTTACCGACGGCAACATGAGCCAAGACGCAGGTATGACCTCATCCTTGACTCCTGACCTTGAGGCTAGGGAGGGTTATGATTGGTTTATAGATATTTGGGACCTTAATGTTCCTCTGTGCTTTTATCAGCTCCAGCAAACAAACTACTGCTCAGTCTCTCCCTGTCACACTCTCATGGTAAGGTGTGTGTGTGTGTGTGTGTTTGTGTGGGAGGAGGCTAAAATATTAATTGGCATGGCTACATTGATCTTACCCCTCTTGTTCACAGCACAGGCCAGTCTGACCTGACACACTGAACTGTGATTAACTCTTCTTTCCTAAGACTTTCTCTTAATCAGGATCTTCTCTCAATAATTCTCACCCTTTTTAACTTCAATCATGGTACATGCATGCATCTGGTCTATGTGTGACCAACTGATCAGCCCCTTTTTCTGTGATTGGTTGTGGTAGCCTAAGCCCTCTCCTGATAGGTTAATAATGTCTGCAGCTCCAGGTAGCTGCAGAGATAGATTGATGATGTCTGCAGCTGGTGAGACCAGCATGCCCTGAACTAAGATCTCTAGTGGACGTCATCCCGTCTCAAACCAGTCAATCTTTAAGAATGGAACTCTTACCCCTGAAATCTGACCCTAAGCTCTGATGACCCTTGACCTCTCATGCAGAGGACCGCTCTGAGATTGAGGGCTCGGTGGTTTCCATGGTTTCTGTGACCTCGTCGTCCAGTCGACTGCTTCCTCCCAGAGAGCGCCTGAGGGAGAAGGCCTTCCTGTACTGCCAGCGCCTCATCGAGCAGAGCGACCGCAGTGAGTGTGTGTGTGTTCACTCACATGTTTGACACACAGTGTGTGTGTAGCGTGCTGTCCTTGATGCCTTCATGTTTTGTGTGTGATGTAGAAGCTGTGAAGAGGGCAGACTCAGAGCTACAGAAAGCGGTAAGATCTTCAGGACTAAATCAACACACACACACACACACACACACACACCTGCTCAGGACACACATCCCACATGGTTAGTTTATCCACCAAAGTTGTGGTGTGGTAGTGTAACATGTTAGTGGTGTGTGTGTGTGTGTGTGCAGTGCCTGGTGGAGGCGGTGTGTATCCTGGACTGCGTGTGTGTGGAGGACTCGCCCCTGGTGTACCGGGCGTTCCCGTGTGTGAAGGCGCTGTACGGCCGGCTGAGCGCTGACCTGGCCTACGCCAGGGTTCTCCTGCCCCTGGCTCACTTCTACCTCAACCACGGTCAGTGTGCGTGTGTTTGTGTGTGTGTCCATACAAGCATGCTGTGGCTATCACTCATTCCTCCAGTGTGTGTGTAGGCGACGCAGCGGCGGTGGACAGTGAGTGTGTGTGGAGGCTGGTGTTTGGTCGTCTCCCTGCTGAGCTGTTTAACGAGGCCCTGCTGGCCCACGAGGTGCTGAGCTTCCTCCGGCTCAACCTGCCTCTGCTGCAGCACAGGGGAGCGCTGCACCTGACCTTCTTCCCCAACCTCCTGAAGGTGGGTCCTGCCTGCAACACCCCCAGCAGTCTGTGCTGCACCAGTCTGTGCTGTAGCAGTCTGTACTGCAGCACTCTGTACTGCAGAAGTTTGTGCTGCACCAGTCTGTGCTGTAGCAGTCTGAACTGCAGCAGTCTGTGCTGCACCAGTCTGTGCTGTAGCAGTCTGTACTGCAGAAGTTTGTGCTGCACCAGTCTGTGCTGTAGCAGTCTGAACTGCAGCAGTCTGTGCTGCACCAGTCTGTGCTGTAGCAGTCTGTACTGCAGAAGTTTGTGCTGCACCAGTCTGTGCTGCAGCAGTCTGTGCTGCAGCAGTCTGTGCTGTATCAGTCTGTGCTGTATCAGTCTGTACTGCAGCAGTCTGTACTGCAGCAGTCTGTGCTGCAGCAGTCTGTGCTGTATCAGTCTGTGCTGTATCAGTCTGTACTGCAGCAGTCTGTACTGAAGCAGTCTGTGCTGCAGCAGTCTGTGCTGTATCAGTCTGTACTGCAGCAGACTGCAGTTGCTCCTCTCCTGTCACATCATGTCTCCTGCTCCTTCACCCCACCTCTCTTCTTCTCTCTCTGTAGTTTCTAGCATGGGATAGTCCTGCAGTAATAGATGATTTTGTGGATCTGCTGCCCTCCCTGGTGACAGCAGGTACTGCAGTGGAGCTGCTGCACTCTCTGCTGGACCTGCCTTGTCTCAGCGCTGCTCTCTTCCTGCAGTACAGGTACACACACACACACACACACACACACACACACACACACATTAGTGACACTCCTCATCCTGTGTGTGTGTGTGTGTGTGTGTGTGTATCAGGTCGGCGTGTTTCCCTATATCCGAGCCAGGTGGGCGTGGCCTGTCGTCGCTGGAGGCGTTCCGTAGCCCCGCCCACCGTGGCCTGTTCCTCTTTCTGCTTCGAGGGGAGGCCGGGTCAGGTAACCATGACGATTACAGGATGTTTCCATACACACAACGATGGTTAGAAGATACAGTGTGTTGATCAAATATAGGTGACATATATGTATGACTCATCCTAGGTGACACCATAGACAGACTGAGCGTGCTTCACGAAATATTGGCCGAGGCAGCTGATTGGCCGAGAGTCGTCCAATGTGCTCAAACCGTTCCTGTGCTGCTTCACGTCTATTTCAATGCGGTTGTCACGGTAACGATGAACAATAACTTGGTTATAGCACCAGTAGGTAGGCTTGGCATGTGGTTGTTAACTGTAAGGGGTGTGTGTGTACGTGTGTGTGTGTGTGTGCGTGCGCGTGTGTGTCAGGTGGCTGATGGGAAGCTGCTGGCTCAGATCATCCTGGTGCTGCTGGAGAGAAGCAGCCTGCTGCTGAACATCCACAAGTACACCCCAGAGATACACAGGTACACACACACTCACACACTCACTGTCACACACACTTATCTTTCTTTACAGTTCTGTTCCTGTGTTCTCTCCCTCCCTCCTCGTTCTAGAGTGTTTAGCTGCCACCTATTGAGGATGTGTAAGCTCCGCCCCTCCCTGGTCGTGGACCAATGGCATGAGCTCCTGGAGTTTGCTGGAACCACAGGAAACGTCTACAGCAAAGATGATTTGTACACACATGTGGTAAGGGTGTGTGCAGTGTTCTGAGTCCTGTGTATTGTATTACACTAGTGACTCAGTCATGACTGTGTTAAATGCCTGTTTCAGGTCTGGGTGCTTGGAGAGTATCTGTCTGTGTCATGTGACCCTCGTTGCACCGTGGAGCGCATCACTTCCTGTTTTGAGTCACTGGAAGCGGTACTGTTTGAAATCACCTCCTCTGCCCCGCCCCCTGGACAGTCTGGCCCCGCCCCCAGGGTGATCACCTCACTAATGAGCGCCCTGGCTAAGCTAGCATCACGGTCACATGACCTTATACCCAGGTAAAACAGTCGCACACACATCCTCCTACCCTACCAAGGTATATAACCTGTCGCTGGCTCCTTAACAGCCCGTTCAGAGGCACGCACGCACGCACACACTTCCACACGATGGCAGCGTTGCGTGTGCGAAGGTGTCACAGCCAGAGGGACCGTATTAAACCTTGGGACAGGGGGGGGAACAGGTTTGCAACTTATTTTTAGTGCTGCTAACTCGAGCAGATTTGCTGCAACAGGGTCTTTTTCAGGGACAATGAAGGGCAGGAATAGGTACAGGGAGAGAGAGAGAATGAGAGAGAGAGACTGTGAATCTGAAGCAGCACTCACACCTGTGTGTGTGCGTGTGTGCAGGGTGTCCCTCTTCCTCTCCAAGATGCGCACCCTGTCCAGGGGAGGCTCAGTGCCATGGTGCTCCAACGAGGAGGATGTGGTCGCCATAGTAACCCGAGGGGAGGAGCTGTTGTCGTTACTGAAGCTTCCCAGCGTAGCTCAGAGTGTTCTGACTCCGCCCCCCCGTGCCACCACCCCCCAGTGGCACAGAGACACCAACTCTGCACTGCCGTTACGACTCCGAGCCCTAACAAGCTTCACACACACACACACTCACACACACACACACTGACTCACACACACACACACTGACTCACACACACACACACTGACTCACACACACACACACTGACTCACACACACACACACACACACTCACACACACACACACTGACTCACACACACACACACTGACTCACACACACACACACACTGACTCACACACACACACACTGACTCACACACACACACACACACACTCACACACACACACACTGACTCACACACACACACACTGACTCACACACACACACACACACACTGACTCACACACACACACACTGACTCACACACACACACACACACACACTCACATTAGCCACCTGTTAATCAACCCTGTACTGGATGAATAGCAGCAGCATCTTCAGTGATTTATATAATTTCTTTAAAAGATAATTTCTTTTTTTTAATTAAATAAAGAAAATACTTAACCCATTCATTGAGTCCAGATTTGTTTTTAACACACATGCATGTACACACAAGTGCATACGTACACACATATACACAGTTATTTCTAGATCTCTTTTATTCAATCATTTCATACTCGAATATAATTTAACAAAATAGAATCTGATAGAAATACAATTCCTGAGTCAGTTATCTGATAACAGACACAGCTAAATCAAACAACATGAGAATGTCGTACATACTGGAATGCTGGAAACTTTCATTTGAAACTTTTATAAAAAGAAGAAAGTGTTATCTGTGGAGCACATTCCTTGTGTAAAGGCGTCATGAGATATGCATCGACCGTGGTCTAGAGGAACTGGTCTGGTCAACAGATTAGCTAAGTGCTCTATCATTGGAATGTGTGTTAGATTTTCACAGCTATTTTCAAAATTATTAATCCACATTAGGAATAAGATCGTCTTCATACAGATTAGCACTGACATTGTATGCATTGAGATTGTTTCTATGTTACAAAAGTTGATTGAGATGCTAACACATTGGAATGCCCTTGAATCTAACTTGCCTCATTCCTAAAATGTACCATTCCTTCTCTACGCTGTCTGGGGGGGGTGCTCTGTCTGGGGGGGTGCTCTGTCTGGGGGGGGGGTGCTCTGTCTGGGGGGGGTGCTCTGTCTGGGGGGGGGGTGCTCTGTCTGGGGGGGTGCTCTGTCTGGGAGGGGTGCTCTGTCTGGGGGGGGGGTGCTCTGTCTGGGGGGGGTGCTCTGTCTGGGGGGGTGCTCTGTCTGGGGGGTGCACTCTGTCTGGGGGGGGTGCTCTGTCTGGGAGGGGTGCTCTGTCTGGGGGGGGGGTGCTCTGTCTGGGGGGGGGTGCTCTGTCTGGGGGGGGTGCTCTGTCTGGGGGGTGCTCAGTAAGAGATGATGTGCATATCACACTTACTCTGTGCTCCATTACTGTATTTTCTGTCACAACTACAATTTAGTTGTCATTATCGTGTAGCTCTTAGCATCGTAAGATGATCACTCCACAACACATTGCAAGGGGTTTATATAAGACCAGGAGTGTTCATGTTCCCCGTCGAGTATAGAGCCTCTCGCGGGCTGGACCTCCAGACACTGGTCGTCCTGGTGTTAAATGAACACAGCAATGTGCCGTGTGTAGCAGCAGTTGTTAGCAGTTGTTAGCAGTCCGACCACAGTCCATTTAACTGTAGTCTTTGTATAGTATTCATAATGTGGTCTATTTAGTATATTTAACTCTATTTCATGTACTGTCTGTGGTCTAGGTTGAGTGTGGCTGTGGTCTAGGTTGAGTTTGGCTGTGGTCCGGGGGGACAGTCACCTGGACGTCTGCACAGCGGGGCCAGGTGAGTATAGGTACCTCCAGATAGCATAGTAGTGGGCAGCTGCTCCCATAGCAACAAACAAGTGCCAAATGGCATGGGCGAATGGGATTAGGCCATCACTCTTAAAGAAGACCACGCCCACCACATAGAACACTCCGCCCACAGCCAGCTCGCAGAGACCTGTGCGGTCCACCTGAAACACAAACACACATGAAGACAGGTTTCTCTCGGTTAAGTGTTGAAAAAGCCGATGCTGTGATTGGTGGATAAGACGGCACATTGCTGTCTTACCATTGACAGAATGACCAGTGCAGGGACAGCCCCCATGGCAATGTATCCTAGCAACTCTATCAGTTTATACCTATGGGGAAGTCAAAACAACATGTTACTGTCAGCAAAGTCATGCCAGTGTTTCTTCATAATCAGGCAGAGCTGGTTCATGCAGGAGACTTTAGCACTGGTGTGAGCGTGAGGGTGTGGGATGTGTGTGTAAGGGTGTGTGATGTGTGTTAAGAATGTGTGAGGGTGTGTGATGTGTGTGTAAGGGTGTGTGATGTGTGTGTAAGGGTGTGTGATGTGTGTTAAGAATGTGTAAGGGTGTGTGAGGGTGTGTTTTACCTCTCATGGAAGAAGAACACATATGTGGAGCCGACGCCCGCCATGAGCCAGACCAGCCAGCGCATGTGCACGGCCCAGGGGCCCAACTCTCTCAGCATCAACCTGCACACATTAACATGTTCACACATCCAACCAGCAACATGACATGACCACCAGGGGGCGTGAGAGGCAGTGGTACAGATTGTTCTACCTCTCTCTCACACACACAAGCCTGCACACAAAGGTATGTTGAACAGGTCAAACGGGGAATTGACTATTGGGTCCCAGAAAAACCAGGGTGAGATCACATGACTGATCCATGTAAAATACATACAACATTCCCTCTGACACACACATGAACATACACACACAGACACGCAAACAACATACTGTATCTGCAACAACCTAACCTACCATGGAGAATACGAGGCAGCAACGAAGAAGTAGATCGCCATTCTGTCACACATGTGAAAGCGCTGTTCCACCCTCCTACAAGGAAAGAGACTGGTTATGTACATCTACACACTGGTACACACACACTCACACACACACACTGGTACACACACACTCACACACACACACTGGTACACACACACTCACACACACACAAATACAACAAAAGCATCAGTGTGGATGGTGATACATTTTACACTCTTCAAGACACTGTCCTGGAATATAGTGAGAGAGAGAGAGAGAGAGAGAGAGAGAGAGAGAGAGAGAGAAAAGAGAGAGAGAGAGAAAGAGAGAGAGAAAAGAGAAAAGAGAGAAAAGAGAGAGAGAAAGAGAGACAGGGGGTGAAAGTAAACAGAGCTCCTTGTTTGCAGTAAGCGGTTGTGAAGTTGGTGCAGGTGTGCGTGTAATCTTTACTTTTCTGGAGGATCTGAGCTCCTTATTTGAACATTCATTATCTTATGCATCTGTCTGGCCCTCAGGCTGGCTATAATGAACATGTGTGAATATATGTTCCAATATACAGATGAAGGATTTAACCCAGTGTTGGAGATATAGTTATAACAGCTGGTGTTGACTGTATATTAAGTCATTAGCCAGACCGGTTCCTGGGACTTGAGTTGCCCTTGTAATGCCCCCCTCCCCCATACACACACACACACTCTCACACACACACACTCTCACACACACACCCTCTCACACACACATCCTCTCACCGGAGATGGCTGATCTTCCAGGCGACAGTGTGAAACAGTGTTGAGGTGACAAACAGGCCAGTAAGCCCCGCCCCGTACAGCCAAGCAGCGGCGCAATGCCATTGGTCCACAGACAGGAAGTAGAGGACTGACCCGCCCATCAGGCTAGGGAGGATCCAAAACTGTGGAGCATCATGGGTAAAATATAAAACTGAGGAGAATCATGGGTAAAATATAGAATCAATGAGATGAAAAGAAGTTGCGAAAGCCCAATCTCCTACAAAATGGTTAAATGTTTTAATAGATTTCTGAGCTTCTTTGCAGCAGGTGTGAGGATGACTTCTGACTGATTCAAGTCCAATCATTGATGGAGTGTAACCCTAACATCTGGTCCTGGGAATGTAGATCAGGCCAGTCAGGTGGTGCTGAGCAGGAACACACCAGAAGCTTGTCATATCCTGTCCCTGTCATTAGAGTGGTGTTATCGGCCTGGCTGTTGCTTGTCTGCTCTGTAATCCAGCTGTGGCTCTATTCTGAGAGATTACAGCAGATTAGAGAGTAGGGAGGGAAGCCACGGCCCGACTCAGAGATTACGCTCCCACAGTCAAAATTGTTCATGTTTTCTCTCAGACCCAACTGTGCTGTGAAAGCCCCCCCCCTCTCTCCAGGGGGGAGGGGTCCTCTCCACCTGCTGTGACATCTCATTTTTGTTTCAACAACTTCACATGTCTGTGTGTTGGTGTCAAGATGTAATTTGTCACACAGAACAATTCCTTTCTTCTGTGTGTGTGTGTCTCACCCCATGTGTGGCGCAGTTAGCAGCATGTTCATACTCTGTCGGCTGGTATCTTTTACTGGAGGGTACCCGGCCATTCATGAACCTGCGTCCAAAGCACAGAGAACACATGTCACATACGTCAAGTGTGAGTGTGGGTTGTTTGGTGTGTTAATGTAATACCCATTTTACAATACTTTGTTATTGAACCTGTGTCCTGTGTGTCCTGTGTGTGTGTGTGTGTGTGTGTGTGTGTGTTTGTGTGTGTGTGTGTTTGTGTGGTCTCTCTGTTCTTAGTTGTTAATGTTAGGAGAACTATGGCCAAAGACAACACTGCTTCTGAGGTTAGGAACCTGACACACGCTGAGCCTGTGGAAACTAAAACTGTGTTTGTGTGTGTGTGTGAGGCCATTCTAGGGGGATTTACAGAGAATAACTGATCCATAACCAGTTCACTGTGTTTCAGCTCAGTCCGGGATGCCACCCATGAACCCAAGACAGGAGTCAGGTGGCTGAGCGGTGAGGGAAGCGGGCTAGTAATCAGAAGGTTGCCAGTTCAATTCCCGGCCGTGCAAAATTACGTTGTGTCCTTGGGCAAGGCACTTCACCCTACTTGCCTCGGGGGGAATGTCCCTGTACTTACTGTAAGTCGCTCTGGATAAGAGCGTCTGCTAAATGACTAAATGTAAATGTAAGACTGCGTGATTCATGATATCAGCTAACAACGCTTGTGACTGTGTGTGTGTTCACGTGTGTGGTTGTGTGGTTGTGTCTGTGTTACTCTTTAATCAGCAGCAAATCCCAGTTTACAGAGTGAGACACATCTGGACATGTTACGAAACCACATTTCATAAGTCAACATGCACTCTCGTTCACAAACACACACACTAACAAACACCCACATATTAACAAACACACACACAAAGAGGTTTGTCAGTGGGCCCAGGTGTGTAAAGTGTCTGTCAACTGTGTTATTTGAACACGCACAAATGTACTAACAGACACAATCTCTCTCTCTCACACACACACACACAGACCCACACACAAAGAGCCCCTAAGGTATTCTGGCAGTATATCACAGAGGTGTGTGTGAGCGAGTTTGTGCCACAAAAGACAGAGTAGAGCAAGGAATGTAGAAATACAAAAAGGAAGAGTAGAGGAGAAAAGGGAGAGGAATGAATGAAGCACAGAGAGAGCAGAGGGTGGGGAGCGAGAGCGGGCAGCAGAGGGCATTATGTGTGTGTGTGTCTGTGTGTGTCTGTGTGTGTGTGTCTGTGTGTGGTGAACCAGGGCAGAGACACAGGAGTTATGATCACAGAGTATTTTGTTATCGTCTTCATAAACAGCTTGTCTCCCTTTCTTTCCCCCTCTCTCCATGATCTCTCTCTCCTCTCTGTTCTGTCATGTCTCTCCATGATCTCTCTCTCCTCTCTGTTCTGTCATGTCTCTCCATGATCTCTCTCTCCTCTCTGTTCTGTCATGTCTCTCCATGATCTCTCTCTCCTCTCTGTTCTGTCATGTCTCTCCATGATCTCTCTCTCCTCTCTGTTCTGTCATGTCTCTCCATGATCTCTCTCTCCTCTCTGTTCTGTCATGTCTCTCATGATCTCTCTCTCCTCTCTGTTCTGTCATGTCTCTCCATGATCTCTCTCTCCTCTCTGTTCTGTCATGTCTCTCCATGATCTCTCTCTCCTCTCTGTTCTGTCATGTCTCTCCACGATCTCTCTCTCCTCTCTGTTCTGTCATGTCTCTCCATGATCTCTCTCTCCTCTCTGTTCTGTCATGTCTCTCCACGATCTCTCTCTCCTCTCTGTTCTGTCATGTCTCTCCACGATCTCTCTCTCCTCTCTGTTCTGTCATGTCTCTCCATGATCTCTCTCTCCTCTCTGTTCTGTCATGTCTCTCCATGATCTCTCTCTCCTCTCTGTTCTGTCATGTCTCTCCATGATCTCTCTCTCCTCTCTGTTCTGTCATGTCTCTCCATGATCTCTCTCTCCTCTCTGTTCTGTCATGTCTCTCCATGATCTCTCTCTCCTCTCTGTTCTGTCATGTCTCTCATGATCTCTCTCTCCTCTCTGTTCTGTCATGTCTCTCCATGATCTCTCTCTCCTCTCTGTTCTGTCATGTCTCTCCATGATCTCTCTCTCCTCTCTGTTCTGTCATGTCTCTCCATGATCTCTCTCTCCTCTCTGTTCTGTCATGTCTCTCCATGATCTCTCTCTCCTCTCTGTTCTGTCATGTCTCTCCATGATCTCTCTCTCCTCTCTGTTCTGTCATGTCTCTCATGATCTCTCTCTCCTCTCTGTTCTGTCATGTCTCTCATGATCTCTCTCTCCTCTC
The DNA here is from genome assembly GCF_963692335.1 of Osmerus eperlanus. Lineage (NCBI taxonomy): Eukaryota > Metazoa > Chordata > Actinopteri > Osmeriformes > Osmeridae > Osmerus > Osmerus eperlanus. The sequence goes on from NC_085019.1 coordinate 681,889, forward strand.
TGTTCTGTCATGTCTCTCCATGATCTCTCTCTCCTCTCTGTTCTGTCATGTCTCTCCACGATCTCTCTCTCCTCTCTGTTCTGTCATGTCTCTCCATGATCTCTCTCTCCTCTCTGTTCTGTCATGTCTCTCCATGATCTCTCTCTCCTCTCTGTTCTGTCATGTCTCTCCATGATCTCTCTCTCCTCTCTGTTCTGTCATGTCTCTCATGATCTCTCTCTCCTCTCTGTTCTGTCATGTCTCTCCATGATCTCTCTCTCCTCTCTGTTCTGTCATGTCTCTCCACGATCTCTCTCTCCTCTCTGTTCTGTCATGTCTCTCCATGATCTCTCTCTCCTCTCTGTTCTGTCATGTCTCTCCACGATCTCTCTCTCCTCTCTGTTCTGTCATGTCTCTCCACGATCTCTCTCTCCTCTCTGTTCTGTCATGTCTCTCCATGATCTCTCTCTCCTCTCTGTTCTGTCATGTCTCTCCATGATCTCTCTCTCCTCTCTGTTCTGTCATGTCTCTCCATGATCTCTCTCTCCTCTCTGTTCTGTCATGTCTCTCCATGATCTCTCTCTCCTCTCTGTTCTGTCATGTCTCTCCATGATCTCTCTCTCCTCTCTGTTCTGTCATGTCTCTCCATGATCTCTCTCTCCTCTCTGTTCTGTCATGTCTCTCATGATCTCTCTCTCCTCTCTGTTCTGTCATGTCTCTCCATGATCTCTCTCTCCTCTCTGTTCTGTCATGTCTCTCCATGATCTCTCTCTCCTCTCTGTTCTGTCATGTCTCTCCATGATCTCTCTCTCCTCTCTGTTCTGTCATGTCTCTCCATGATCTCTCTCTCCTCTCTGTTCTGTCATGTCTCTCCATGATCTCTCTCTCCTCTCTGTTCTGTCATGTCTCTCATGATCTCTCTCTCCTCTCTGTTCTGTCATGTCTCTCCATGATCTCTCTCTCCTCTCTGTTCTGTCATGTCTCTCATGATCTCTCTCTCCTCTCTGTTCTGTCATGTCTCTCATGATCTCTCTCTCCTCTCTGTTCTGTCATGTCTCTCCACGATCTCTCTCTCCTCTCTGTTCTGTCATGTCTCTCCATGATCTCTCTCTCCTCTCTGTTCTGTCATGTCTCTCATGATCTCTCTCTCCTCTCTGTTCTGTCATGTCTCTCATGATCTCTCTCTCCTCTCTGTTCTGTCATGTCTCTCCATGATCTCTCTCTCCTCTCTGTTCTGTCATGTCTCTCCACGATCTCTCTCTCCTCTCTGTTCTGTCATGTCTCTCCATGATCTCTCTCTCCTCTCTGTTCTGTCATGTCTCTCCATGATCTCTCTCTCCTCTCTGTTCTGTCATGTCTCTCCATGATCTCTCTCTCCTCTCTGTTCTGTCATGTCTCTCATGGTCTTCTTTCTCTCCTCACATTGATCTCCTCTCCCCAAACAAACTAACAGACTAGAAGACTAGTGTCTGTCAGCTGAGAGGGCGTCCAGCGCAGTACAAGATCCGGCTGTACTGGTGAGGTACAGGATGTACAGCCAGCTCTCTCAGGTTAGCGGAGGAAGAACTCTTCTTGTAATTCTGAATACGTAATAACACATACTAAAAGCCTACCATTCTGAATATTTGTCCTTCAGTAATTGCTGAACATTTTGTACTGCAGTTTGTTTGAGAGCAACACTGTAGTCACTGAGTGGGTCACAGAAAGTCTGTGTTGGTACATGTACATTCCATCCAGGGATCTCCTAAATGTAAGAGGATTTGGGCTCTCTGGATCCTGGTAGTGTGTGGGGGGCGGGGGGATTACTGGTTTCTACTCAGTTTGAATGTAAAGAGTACAGTATTTTACTGTACAATTGTGACAGTTATATTTGAGTGGTTGGGAATGACTGTTAATTTACACCCGGTTCACAGTTCAAGGGCCTGTAAGAGCCATAATGTAATTACGGAAGGTAATATGATCCCAAATTCATCATTTCTAGTCATTGTGTAAGACATAAATGTACAAAACAAATGCATGTATCTTGAATGCTGATCAGAGAGGCTCTCTTACGCCAGCAAGTTACTTCATGTTCTCTTGAGTTGTCCTGTGTAAGGCACAGACGGTTTTCTAAAGCAATGTAATTTAAAACAGGTTTTTTTTGTCTGTAAACATTCTTAAACTCGCTTCAGACTGAAGTTACTGTGCATACAGCTGGTTCGTGTCTTATTTTGACATTCAGAAAGAATGCCTACAGGACCGGTGTTGCTGGACTTGTCACAGAGACATTACATTTACATTTAGCAGACGCTCTTATCCAGAGCGACTTACAGTAAGTACAGGGACATTCCCCCCGAGGCAAGTAGGGTGAAGTGCCTTGCCCAAGGACACAACGTCATTGCACGGCCGGGAATCGAACCAACAGCCTTCTGATTAATAGCCCGACTCCCTAACCGCTCAGCCATCTGACCCCCTAGACATATTTAACGCTCGTCACAGCTGTTGCCATGGTTACTGACCAAAGGGTATGTAGGATCAGGGCCAGAGGGCTCAAAGATTACAAAACAAAAAAAATGAAAACAACATACCCCCCTTGTTTGTATTTTATTTATGAATTGTTACTGATAAGAATTTTAACACCTGTCCAATAAGATCTGGGAACATGTGGTCAGTTACTGAATTGTGTAGCAACATTTGCAAACTGGTTTGCTTGTAAAAAGGGCTATATCCTACAAATACATCTGTTTTGAGTTAGCAATAACCCAAAACTGAATAGTTGACTCAGCAGCAACTTAATTCATGTATCCTGTTCGTCCAGGGCTGTTTTAGTAGAATACATTGAATATTGGCGCTATATTTCGACCAGAAATCCTCATCTGACCTCTTCATTATAACTCACACGGACAGACAGGTAGAAGGCAGGGAGGATGGGGCAGCTTGCAGACAGACAGGTAGAAGGCAGGGAGGATGGGGCATCTTGCAGACAGACAGGTAGAAGGCAGGGAGGATGGGGTAGCTTGCAGACAGACAGGTAGAAGGCAGGGAGGATAGGGCAGCTTGCTGACAGACAGGTAGAAGGCAGGGAGGATGGGGCAGCTTGCAGACAGACAGGTAGAAGGCAGGGAGGATGGGGCAGCTTGCAGACAGACAGGTAGAAGGCAGGGAGGATGGGGCAGCTTGCAGACAGACAGGTAGAAGGCAGGGAGGATGGGGCAGCTTGCAGACAGACAGGTAGAAGGCAGGGAGGATGGGGCAGCTTGCAGACAGACAGGTAAACAACAGAGTGAATATTCACAGAACGCTCAGTGACCACATTGAGGCCAGACAGGTGTTTGAGGCATTATGTCACATCTTTCACCCGCCGCTTCACTGCAAATCAATTCACACACGCTCACCCACACACAATCTATAACTCATTCTCACTGTCCCTCCGCGCATAAGTGCGCATGGCTGCACATCAGCTGTCAGAAACAGGAAGCAAAACAAAAAAACATACTACGAACTGTTAAACACTTATGTTCATGTGGTGTTAGGCTACCTTCCATACGTAGTCTTCTTGAAATCCATATTGCTGACATTAAACCTCCTCTCGGCCCGCCACGCAGAGCCTACGCGAACTCCATCCCGGATGTATCCAAGAGTTCGAACATAACAGAAAGTCCAAAAGAACCGTTGGGGCGCTTAGATACGCAGCTCAAAAGTTGACCTGGCTACTGTAAAGTTCAGTTAACATCGCTGTAACGGTCAAGCACCAGGACAAGGTTTAAGGGAATAATAGCCTGCTGCAGAAACGGACAAAGTGTAATTGCCGAACTGCAGAAAACAATACGCACAAGGGTAAAGTGGAGTTTGTTTCCGAATCTGATGTTTGCAGGATGTTCAGTGGGTCTACGTTGGAAACCCCTCCCCTTCCCAATAACTCGCTTTGGAACCGCAGCTCCTCCCAGAGCGCGTCCAACCCCCTCACTCCCCCCTCTCACGCACACTCGCTCACGCACGCGCACCCACACGAGCCCAAGCACACAGTTAAGCGTCCTAGTGACGGAAAATTAAACATTATCCAACAATAGAACGGTGTGTGGGTCAGGGCTAATGGTTCCAGGAGCTGAAGGCTCATTGGCCTCTGGTACATTCGTGGGGAATGTTAGTATGACCCTGTTGGCTACTTTCCCGTTTGCCTACGGATCTAGAAAATGAAAGCGACATTAGTAATGTGACATCGTGTGAATACCATTGTCCCACACGCACTTTATTTGACTTGCAATATTTCCAATAAATTTCAATTTCCTATTTTGTGTCAGTTAGGTTACCCAACAATAACGGTCCTTGTCAAGAAAAGCAGTGCGCGTAGATCCAAAAGCATCTGTCGTTCACTGACATCTGGTGGTAAAGAGAAATACGCATTCCAAAGCGTCAGGGCTGGATTGATGTAGCCTACTTAAAATGAGGACTAAAAGCGTTTAGCGGGTTAACATAGACTGTCTGACAGTTTGGTGAAGGAGACTAACCGGTAGGCCAAAGCAAACTTGATGGCAACAGTTTGGTGAAACACCCTTTTCTGTTTCCGCACTATATTGCCCCCCATGCACCAAGTGGGGTCCACATGGAAATTATTAGTCGAGTTTGGTGTGATAGAAGAATGATACCCATCACCTTTGGGGTGAATCCTAATGACACCGGTATCCGACCTCCCTAAAAAAGTGTGATGCACTGTTTACACAATTCCTGCTTTCTTGACTTGATGTCAGTCCACATACTTTAATCATTTACTTTATGTTGGAGCTTACAACAGTGCACGTGTACGATACTTATTGTCTTAATACCACGAACAGCTTTGCTTTTTTCCGCCACTAAAATCAAACCTTTCGCCTACATGCCTGTCTCTTTAAATTCCTAACCTGTCGCACACGGCAGCAAAAGAGCATGCGCAGGAAGAAGGAGCAAATGCCACAGTGAAAAACAACAACAAGGACCAGCAGAGGAACCCAGAGAGCTGCATCCAGCTAGCCTACACAGCTAACTGCATTTTCTGAACTGTCCGGGAGCTACCCCTGTTGCCGCTATTTCTGCCACGGCTTTACATGTAGATGGTGCCGAGTCCATGAACTTGGCCAGTCAGAGCGGGGAAGCTGGCTGTAGCCAGCTTCTCTTTGCTAACTTCAACCAGGACAACACGTAAGGAAGGCCGGGGGTGGACTGGGAAGGGAGGCTGGGGATTTGATGGCCTTACAACATTAGTTATATATTGTGGTGGTGTTGCTTTAGATTTTACCAGCTGTCCCGATGATGGTATGTGGGTTAAAATATGGAAACCTTCGGAACGTTGCGTGATAACTGACAAGCCATGCTTATTAAAACCAGCAAGCTACAGTCGCTGGTCCGTAGCATTGCTAATGCTAGCAACATTGTGTCAAATATGTCGTCAGCTATTAGCTGCTAGTAGGCTAGCTTGCTAACGCTGTAGTTAGTGCTAGCACAATACAACATCCGTCGGTTGGTAAATCAACGAGCTTTTATCCATCTTCCAAACAATAGCTCGCTAAACTAACTCAATTAATTGGGGTTTGTTATCATAAGCTTTGGGTGCCGTCTTTCAATATATAACACCAAATGTTTTCTAACAAAAGTCAAGCTAACTTCTGATTTGGAGCAAACGAATCTGATGGAAGTGAAACTGTGGCTAGCTAATGCTGATTCCCACCTGCCATGGCTTGGGGACTAAGGCCAGATCCGTACATTTACGGCAACGTTAATTATCCATTCGAGTGTTTAAAAAAAAAAATATATGTCTGGATCTCAGTGTGCTGGTTACTGGTTAGTTGACAACCACTCCGGCCAAGTTATTGCAACACATCCCTGTCTAGCCTTGTGACCGCCGTCACCAAACCGTTTGGCAGAACACCCTGTCGCAGATAAGCTAGCTGTGGAGAGATGCATTGTTGTGGCGCTATTCAGAACCGTCTGCGCATGTCTTCTCAGAAAGTGTGTGTGAGTACAAATATGCATGTTAACGTACAGTATGTTTGTGTCTGCATCCCTCTGTCTAGGTCCCTGGCTGTTGGCACCAAATCAGGCTACAAGTTTTTCTCCCTGTCGTCTGTGGACAAGTTGGAGCAGATATATGAATGTAGTGAGTATCCCAGTGTCCGGTACTCGTTCACATGAATACTAAATAGTGGGGTTTGTCCTGTCATTATAGGATGCTTGTGAATGGGACTGTCCCTCCTACTTATTGATAAGCATTTGGTAACATTTGGTAATTGGTAAAGTGAGGAATGATGGTGCTGAAATGACATGCTTACACTGCAGCACAGATGTGCCTGACAGGCTACAGCACCACAGTCTGTAATGACCAGTAATGACCACTCAGCCAAGCCTGCTGGCCCCACCCTACTGATACATAACTTTCTCTCTCTCTCTCTCTCTCTCTCTCTCTCTCTCTCTCTCTCTCTCTCTCTCTCTCTCTCTCTCACACACTCTCTCTTTCTCCCTCAGTCTCAAGAACATGTCTATTGCTCTTAGACCAGTCACTGATTCAGCATTCTTAGTATCCTGAATACGATGCCTTGTTCCAGCATGGCCTGATTGTAGGGATAGTTTAGTGGTTAGACCATTTAACTGCAGATCAATAGGTTGCAGGTTAAAATAGTATTTTCTCAGTTGTTTCTGTTAAGAGCCCGCCCTCTGCTAAGACTGACATTGATTGACGTGTTTGTGGGCCACTCAGTGGACACAGAGGATGTGTGCATCGTGGAGCGCCTGTTCTCCAGCAGCCTGGTGGCCATCGTCAGTCTGAAGGCGCCCAGGAAGCTCAAGGTCTGCCACTTCAAGAAGGGAACAGAGATCTGCAACTACAGCTACTCCAACACCATCTTAGCAGTCAAACTCAACAGACAGGTTAGACACCCACACACGCATGGGATATATGCACATACAGACAGGTAGACACCCACACACGCATGTGATATATGCACATACAGACAGGTAGACACCCACACACGCATGTGATATATGCACATACAGACAGGTAGACACCCACACACGCATGTGATATATGCACATACAGACAGGTAGACACCCACACACGCATGTGATATATGCACATACAGACAGGTAGACACCCACACACGCATGTGATATATGCACATACACACAGGTAGACACCCACACACGCATGTGATATATGCACATACACACAGGTAGACACCCACACACGCATGTGATATATGCACATACACACATTTGTTCACTCATTCAAGATTGTAAAGCTTTGTACAGTGACCGCACTCATCGTGTGTGTGTGTGTGTAGAGGCTGATAGTATGTTTGGAGGAGTCTCTGTACATCCACAACATCCGAGACATGAAGGTCCTGCACACTATCAGAGAGACGCCACCAAACCCCTCAGGTACGACTCGCCCCCCCCTGACCCTGACACCAACCCTGAACACAGACGCTCACATGCACATCATGTTAGTCCTCTAGCTGACTGTGTGTGTGTGTGTGTGTGCTCTCCCCCCAGGTCTGTGTGCTCTGTCTATCAGTAATGATAACTGTTACTTGGCATACCCAGGCAGTGCTACGATAGGAGAGGTCCAAGTGTTTGACACTGTCAATCTGGTAGGTTACCACACACACGCGTATATATACACACACACACACATGCATATATACACACACACACACACACACGTACACACACACACATGCATATATACACACACACACACGTACACACACACACATGCATATATACACACACACACACAGAAACATTCTCTCACTCACTCTGGATTGCTGCTGAAACAGACTGACGGAAGTGTGGTTTCATGTTTTGGTGTATAGTCTCTCATGTGCGTGTAGACTCTCATGTGTGTGTGTGTGTGTGTGTTTCTCTCCAGAGAGCGGCCAACATGATCCCTGCCCACGACAGTCCTTTAGCAGCACTAGCATTTGATGCTAGTGGAACCAAACTGGCCACAGCCTCGGAGAAGGTAAGACACATAACACTGTCACACCTCCCACCCAGAGCCGTGTGGCTGTCAGCCAGTGTGTGACGCCCCCCTCTCTTCCCCAGGGCACAGTCATCCGTGTGTTCTCTATCCCAGAGGGACAGAAGCTGTTCGAGTTTCGTCGAGGAGTCAAGAGGTAATGTTTCATTTACTTCTTTACTGGACTACTGCTGTTCATGTGGGTCAGGTCAGTGTGTCACTTTCTGCTACTTTGACAGTTCGTCGTTGAGCAGCAAAATAACTGTCACTGTACTTCAATGTTGTTATAGCATCCATCATGTAGGTACAGTCAACCTGTTTTTTCAGAAAATATTTTGTGAATTTTTTGGGGGGGGGTTTTGAAACCTTTGTTTTCACACACAGTGAGAGGAGAGAACAGAGAAGCCTAAAACAGAGTAGATTAAAGCAGAGAAGAGTACAGTAGAGTAAACATCAAGCACTCATCAATGATGCAAACGTATTTGTTACGTTTTTTTTTCTTTCAAAAAATATATATTTTAACTTTTTGTTCTTTAAACGTTTTTTTTTTTTATAATGATTTTTATCAAGTTATGCGTGTGTTTGGTGTGTTTCTGACGTTCTTGGTGTGTGTGCAGGTGTGTGAGTATCTGCTCGCTGGCGTTCAGCATGGAGAGCTTGTACCTGTCAGCCTCCAGCAACACAGAGACGGTCCACATCTTCAAACTGGAGACGCAGAAGGAGAAGTAAGACAGGCGGGCCGGGATGACTGGAGACGTAGAAACATCAGTAGCTCATATAATACTGTGATTTTCCCTGTTCCTCCTAACTGTCATGCTTTCTGTGTGTGTGCCTGTGCGTGCCTGTGCGTGCCTGTGCGTGCCTGTGCGTGCCTGTGCGTGCCTGTGCGTGCCTGTGTGTGTCAAGCAGGCCGGCGGAGGAGCCCACCACATGGGGGGGGTACCTGGGGAAAGTACTGATGGCATCCACCACCTACCTGCCCACCCAGGTCACGGAGATGTTCACCCAGGGGCGAGCCTTCGCCACTGTCAGACTTCCCTTCTCTGGACACAAGAACATCTGTGCCCTGGCAGTGTAAGCACACACACGTGTACTGCACACACACGTGTACTGCACACACACGTGTACTGCACACACACGTGTACTGCACACACACGTGTACTGCACACACACATGTACTGCACACACACATGTACTGCACACACACACTGGACGCACCACCAGTGTGAGTTAAGAGTGACTAAGACTCTTTACTCCTCACTGCTCTAGTTTGTGTGTTTACTCTCATGTTCTCGTTCTAAACTGTTCCAGGATCCAGAAGGTTCCACGCCTGCTGGTGGCAGCTGCTGATGGATACCTGTACCTGTACAACCTGGACCCTCAAGAGGGAGGGGAGTGCACACTCATGAAACAGCACAGGTAACACACACACCTCACTCTCTCTCTCTCTCACACACACACACACACACACACCTCACTCTCTCTCACACACACCTCACTCACTCTCTCTCTCTCACACACACACCTCACTCTCTCTCTCACAGACACACACACACCTCACTCTCTCTCTCACAGACACACACACACCTCACTCTCCCTCACACACACACACACACACACCTCACTCTCTCTCTCTCACACACACCTCACTCACTCTCTCTCACACACACACACACACACCTCACTCTCTCACACACACACCTCACTCTCTCTCTCACACACACACCTCACTCTCTCTCTCTCACACACACACACACACACCTCACTCTCTCTCTCACACACACCTCACTCACTCTCTCTCACACACACACACACCTCACACACACACACACACACCTCACTCTCTCTCTCTCACACACACACACACCTCTCTCACACACACACACCTCACTCTCTCACACACACACACACACCTCACTCTCTCTCTCACACACACACACACACACCTCACTCTCTCTCACACACACACACACACCTCACTCTCTCACACACACACACACACACACCTCACTCTCTCTCTCTCACACACACACACACACACACACCTCACTCTCTCTCTCACACACACACACACACCTCACTCACTCTCTCTCACACACACCTCACTCTCTCTCACACACACACACCTCTCTCTCTCTCTCTCACACACACCTCACTCTCTCTCACACACACACCTCACTCTCTCTCTCACACACACCTCACACACACACACACACCTCACTCTCTCTCTCACACACACACACACACACCTCACTCTCTCTCTCTCACACACACACACCTCACTCTCTCACACACACATACACACACACCTCACTCACTCTCTCTCACACACACCTCACTCACTCACTCTCTCACACACACACCTCACTCTCTCTCTCTCACACACACACACCTCACTCTCTCACACACACACACACACACACCTCACTCTCTCTCTCTCACACACACACACCTCACTCTCTCACACACACACACACACACACCTCACTCTCTCTCTCTCACACACCTCACTCACTCACTCTCTCTCTCTCTCTCTCTCACACACACCTCTCTCACTCTCTCTCTCACACACAGGGTGATGTTTAACAGACTCTCCCAGCTCTCATCTCTTCCAATTGTGTGTCTGTCCTCAGACTAGACGGCAGCACTGAAGCACCCAATGAGATCCTGGAGCAGGGGTCACATGACCGCCCGCTAGTGGCTCAGACCTACAGCAATGCTGTAACTAAAGGTAGGATCCCTGTCATAGACCTACAGCCATGCTGTAACTTATGGAAGGATTTTTAATGGTCAGTATAAAGTTAAGTTGACCTCTGCTTGTGGGAGGAGTTAATCTTTCACCTCTGACCTCTTAGGTTACTGTGAGGAGCAGGGAGCAGTGGGAGGGGCGGGGCTAGATGACGACCTCAACGACCTGCGATTGGACGAGGAGAACGAGCAGCCGCCACTAATCCTGGAGACCGACTGATGGACGGCCTCAGCATCCAATCAGAGGGCTCCTCTGGTGCTGCTATAAACATGTGACACAAAGGGGGTGGGGGGGTTAAAGATGGGGCATTCTAGAGTCTGTCTGTCTGTGCGTATACACTTCTCTCTCTCTCCACCCCCCTCTCTCCCTGCTCTCCCGCTCGCCCCATCCCACCTGTGCAGGTGTGTCTGTAGCTTTGCATGTCCATGTGCCAACAGTAGACCGCTAGAACACATGCCCCATGAAAACGCTCTGCAGCGTGCGTGTGTGTGTGTCTGTGAGTTGGACCTCACGTCGGAAGCACAGTGCTGTGTTCACTTAACACTTAAAGACACACACACACACGTGCAAACATGCGACACACACTGTTTCATGAAAGTGATGTAAGTGCCTCTCTGCTCATCGTCATAGTTACATCCCCTCCTTCCCCTCATGGCTTCAATAAAGCAGTTTGTGTTTTTTCAGATGTTTGTTTTAATACATTGTGTGTCCTTGGTAGCGTTACACACACACACACACACCCTGTCTTTCCTTCATGTGAGGTGTGTGTATGCACTTTCGTATGCGTGTCAGCTGAAGTGACAGTTTCTGGGCTTGTACATTAGCAACGTTCACATACGCTTATTCCTTGCTCCCTTTACCCAATCAGATAGAGGCTCAGTGGGTGTGCCCCTCTCCCTCTAAGCCCTGCCGTCATTGGTTGATTTAACTCTGATATTACTGATTTTAATCTACTTAACCAACCCACTTGACATGTCATGCGTGAGTAAAATGCATGGTGTTCCAATGTGGTACTTAGCTCAAACACATCCCAGGATGGGAGTCAGAGAGCTGGGCAGGTTTCTGCTGCAGAGCTGGGATGTTCTCCCACATCATTCTCTCTTTCTTGTCTACTAGATTTGACAAAATAACGCATCACTGACGGTCTTGTCAGGACATGCCTGACTGTGATTTCAACGTTTTTAGAAACTCTGGGTTGGTGTGGTTGGGCCTGTTCCAGCGGGTGGACAGTTAACCCAGGGTTAGAGTTTGGTTGGCCGCTCAGGTAGGGGCACTGGAGAACCAGCCAGGTGCATGATCATTACCCATGATCCTTTAGTGTGGGAAGAGCTGTGGACGGAGGAGGGGCTGGACTGTCAGATGTTTTCTAATGATTTTGTATAAAATGTGAAACGTTCATCTGAAACTAAATGAAAATAAAATCCATGTTGATGTCTGTCTCCCTATTCGCAGTCTTCAGTTCCTCGTTCGCCGTGTGATGTGTGTGTGATTTGTGTGTGCTGAGGAGGCACTGTGATGAACAGATGAGAGGTTCACCTCAGGATGGGGGACTTGTGTGTGGAGGAGGGAGGCTTGTTCAGAAGAAGGTACAAGAGACTCACTAACTTGCTTGTGGTTTATTAAGACTTAGCAGCAGGCCAGTACACACACACATAGTGTTACACACACAGTAGTGACACACACAGGTGGGTTCTCTGTCGTTGACGTGAGAACACAGCTTTACCCGCTCCCCTCTAGTGGAGGCACCAGGACACACACTCTCACGCACACACACACTCACACACTCACGTATACATAAACACAGACAGATCTATAGCATCACCTTAAGAGTGGATACATAGAAACACATGCACATTCTCTGACATTAAGACTATCAGTGATGTTTAAGACTGGCGGTGGTCGTAAGACTTCCTGGGTGGGATGGCTGCTGCATGGTGGGATGGCTGCTGCATGGTGGGATGGCTGCTGCATGGTGGGATGGCTGCTGCATGGTGGGATGGCTGCTGCATGGTGGGATGGCTGCTGCATGGTGGGATGGCTGCTGCGCCTGGACATCCACGTGAGGAGGGCTGGGTGTGTGTCACTCTGCAGGGGCACAGAGACACACTCAGTCTCTTGCGTAGTCAGTTGTTACTGTGAGGATGGGATCCTGTGAGATGTGTGTGTGTGAGTGAGAGAGAGATCTGACCTGTGGTATTGGTGTGTGTGTGTGTGTTCAGGAGCCTACTCCTCCTGTCCTCCCTTGGCAGGCTTGGTGACCTGGACGATCTCCACCGAGGTGAAGCCCTTCCCGGCCGAGGCTCGGTTGCGGGTGCGCAGCTTGTTGAGGGCCATCTCTGCGTTCCCGGCGCGTTCCTCTGCGTCGTCCAGCTCATGCACCGTCTTCCTGTACTTAGACAGGCTGGAGTTGGCCTGTTCCTCCTGCACACACACACACACACGTTCAACTTTTCAGTACAATGAATAACACGTACTTCCCTGTTGGCTAGGTCTCTCTTACCACCATCACCCCTACCACCCCTACCACCATCATCACCACCACCACCATCACCACCACCATCATCACCCCCATCATCATCACCACCCCCATCATCATCATCACCACCATCATCATCACCACCATCACCACCCCCATCATCATCATCATCACCACCATCATCATCATCACCACCATCACCACCACCACCACCATCATCACCATCATCACCACCATCACTCACCGACTCCTCGATCTGCCGCTTGTAGGACTTGAGTTTGTTCTGCAGCTTCTCCACCAGCTCCTGCATGCGTTGGTTGGTCTTGTGGTCCTCATCAGTCTGGAAGACCAGCTCCTTCAGACGGCGTTCTCCTTTCCGCAGCACCTTCACTGTCTCCACGTGACGCTTCTGTTCCTGGTCCAGCTCTCCCTCACATTCCCTGACCTGCACACAACACATGCTGTCACACACTGTCACACATGGTGTCACACACTGTCACACATGCTGTCACACAGGGTGTCACACACTCACCCCACTGCGTACGTGTGTGACAGTGTGAGTGAGTGTGTGTAATAATGATTTAAAAAAAATATGTTGCTTTTAAGTGACCTCTTAACCTTTAACCTCTTAACCTGCTGTGAAATGCTCTAGCACTGAGCTATACCCAGGTGTGTGTGTGTGTGTGTGTGTGTGTGTGTGTGGGCCTCACCCTGGCCTCCAGTTTCTGGATGGTGCGTTTGCCAGCCTTGAGCGCCTGCTGCTCTGCCTCCTCCAGCCTCAGGGTGAGCTCCCGCAGGTTCTGCTCCTGGTTCTTCTTCACCTTCTCCAGGTGAGCGCTGCGGCCCTGCTCCTGACGCAACTCCTCACACATCCGTGTGGCCTGGAGACACACACACACACACACAGAGACACACACACACACACACACAGAGACACACACACACAGGTGTAATACATTGTCAAACAAGAACATGTTGTTTTGTAGTGGTGCAGGGCTCTTACATCGATCACAGCCTTCTTGGCTCTCTCGTCAGCCGAGCGGAACTCAGAGATCAGCTCCTCGTTCTCGTTACAGAGCCGAGTTAGCTCTGCCTCCATCTTCCTCCTGATCACTGTCAGACTCTGATTCTGAGGGCAGAGGCGCACAAACGTGATCAGGTGTGTGTGAGGGAGTGTGTGTAGGTGAGGGTGTGTGTGTGTGAGTGTGTGTCTCTACCTGCACGATGAGCTCGTTGAGCCTCTCTGAGGTCTCCACCAGGTCCTGCTCGATGAGCTTGCGAGCGCGCTCCGAGGCCTCCAGCCCGGCGCGAGCCTCCTCCAGCTCCCCGTGCAGCAGGGACAGGCGGCGCTCCTGCAGGCAGTACTGCTCCCGCAGCGCCTCGTGCTGACGGCCGTCCTCATCCATCTGCACCTGCAGGTCCTGGGCGAGGAGGGCGGAGGAGGGAGGGAGGAGGGATGGGAATAATAAGATACATTTGAATGAATCGGGGAGGAGGGGTATGTAAGTGTCTGTAAATATATAAGTGTGTGTGTGTATAAGTGTGTGTGTATAAGTGTGTGTCTCACTTTGATCTGCTGCTGCAGCTTCTTGAGGGTCTTGACCAGCTCCACGTTGTTCCTGTTGGCGTGTTCCAGCTGGATCTCCATCTCGTTCAAGTCTCCCTCCATCTTCTTCTTCATCCTCAGGGCCTCCGCCCGCCCCTTTGTCTCCGCCTCCAGGGTGGCCTGCAGCGACTCCACTGCACGCGCGTGGTTCTTCCTGCGCACACACACACACACACACACACAAGGAGCGTTAACTCATAGTCAAGTCATGTCGACATCGTTAACTCTCTCTCATCCATAACATCATTTTTGGGGAAAAAATATTTTTGAAAAAACGTTTCTAAAGGTTGAAAAAATATTTTCCCTAAAAAGTTTCGCAAAAAGAGTTTTGAAAGGTTAAAAAGGTTTTTACAAAAATGATTTTTTTTTTTAAGGGTAGATTTTTTGGGGTTGGGGGTTTAACATCTACTAAAGCACACCACCTGTGTGTGTTGTGTGGATGAATGTGTGTGTGTGTGTGTAATGTTTACCTGGTGACCTCAAACTCCTCCTCCTTCTCGTGGATCCTACGGTCAATGTCGGCCTTGACCTGAGCCAGCTCCAGCTGCACTCGCACCAGCTTCCCTTCCTCCACCTGCGCACACACACACACACACACACGTCCTGCTGGGGCTGAGTGCTTCATGGGGTGACAGAGCAGCAGTGAGGCAGTAGCAGCGTGACCTCTGACCTCCAGGGCAGCCTCCGTCTCCTCCAGGGCCTGCTGCAGCTCCTCCTTCTCCACCTCCAGCTTCTTCCGGCTCTTCTGCAGCTCGTGAACGCTGCGCCCGCCCTCTCCCAGCTGATCCACCAGCTCCTTGATCTCCTCTGAGGAACCAGGGAACATGACACACTGCAACATGTGTGTGTGTGTGTCTGACCTGACAGGGTCTTGTGGTCCTGGTAGTGTGTTTGTGTGTGTGTGTGTGTGTGTGTGTGAGTGAGTGAGTGTCTAACCTGACAGGGTCTTGTGGTCCTGGTAGTGTGTGTGTGTGTGTCTAACCTGACAGGGTCTTGTTGTCCTTGCGGACGGTCTCCAGGTGGTCCTGGGTCTCCTCGTAGGCGGTCCTCAGCTTGTAGAGCTCCGTCATGTAGGACCTGCTCTCCTTCTGGCTGCTGTCCAGCTCCACCTGCAGCTCCTCGTTCCTCTGGCTCCACTCCGCCGCCAGCTTGTCGAACGAGCGCTGCTTCTTATCCAGAGCAGCCGCTGCTGCGTTGGACTGGACACCGGGAGGGAGCCCGAGTGTCAGGCATGTATAACTGTATGTGTGTGTGAGTGTGTGTGTGTGTGTGTGTGTGTGTGTGTGTGAGTGTGTGTGTGTGTGTGTGTGTGTGTACCTTCTCCAGGTCGATGGTGAGGTCCTCCACCTCCCCCTGCAGCCTCTGCTTCACCTTCTCCAGGCTGGCAGCTCTGGCCTGGGCACACTCTGCTGCCTCCTCAGCCTCCTGCAGACGCACTGCCAGCTTACGCCTGGGGAGGGAGGAGAGAGGAGGGAGGAGGGAGGAGGAGGAGAGGAGGAGGGAGGAGTAGGAGAGGAGGAGGGAGGAGGGAGGAGGGAGGAGAGGAGGAGGGAGGAGTAGGAGAGGGAGAGAGGGGAAATGATGAGTGGATGATAGATGGAGGATGGGTGGATGGATGATAGATGGAGGATGGGTGGATGGATGATAGATGGAGGATGGGTGGATGGATGATAGATGGAGGATGGGTGGATGGATGATAGATGGAGGACAGTACGTACTTGGTCTCCTCCAGCTCCTCAGTGCGGTGGATGGCGTCCGTCTCGTACTTGGTCCTCCAGGAAGTGACATCAGAGTTGAGCTTGGAGACGAGGCGCTGCATCTCCACCCGGCCCTCTGACTCCTCCTCCAGCTGCTCCTTCAGGAGGGCCAGGTCGTGCCGGGCGTTCGCCAGACCTACCACCGCCGTGTTACGCGCCTGGGAGGAGGAGGAGGGGCAGGAGGAGGGTTATTTGAGGTCCTGTGTGTGTAGGAGTGTGTGGTGTGTGTGTAGGAGTGTGTGGTGTGTGTGTAGGAGTGTGTGGTGTGTGTGTAGGTGTGTGTGGTGTGTGTGTAGGTGTGTGTGGTGTGTGTGTAGGAGTGTGTGGTGTGTGTGTAGGAGTGTGTGGTGTGTGTGTAGGAGTGTGTGGTGTGTGTGTAGGTGTGTGTGGTGTGTGTGTAGGTGTGTGTGGTGTGTGTGTAGGAGTGTGTGGTGTGTGTGTAGGAGTGTGTGGTGTGTGTGTAGGTGTGTGTGTAGGTGTGTGTGGTGTGTGTGTAGGTGTGTGTGGTGTGTGTGTAGGAGTGTGTGGTGTGTGTGTAGGTGTGTGTGGTGTGTGTGTAGGTGTGTGTGGTGTGTGTGTAGGAGTGTGTGGTGTGTGTGTAGGTGTGTGTGTAGGTGTGTGTGGTGTGTGTGTAGGTGTGTGTGGTGTGTGTGTAGGAGTGTGTGGTGTGTGTGTAGGTGTGTGTGGTGTGTGTGTAGGTGTGTGTGGTGTGTGTGTAGGAGTGTGTGGTGTGTGTGTAGGTGTGTGTGGTGTGTGTGTAGGTGTGTGTGGTGTGTGTGTAGGAGTGTGTGGTGTGTGTGTAGGTGTGTGTGGTGTGTGTGTAGGAGTGTGTGGTGTGTGTGTAGGAGTGTGTGGTGTGTGTGTAGGAGTGTGTGGTGTGTGTGTAGGTGTGTGTGGTGTGTGTGTAGGTGTGTGTGGTGTGTGTGTAGGAGTGTGTGGTGTGTGTGTAGGAGTGTGTGGTGTGTGTGTAGGTGTGTGTGTGGTGTGTGTGTAGGTGTGTGTGGTGTGTGTGTAGGAGTGTGTGGTGTGTGTGTAGGTGTGTGTGGTGTGTGTGTAGGTGTGTGTAGGTGTGTGTGGTGTGTGTGTAGGTGTGTGTGGTGTGTGTGTAGGAGTGTGTGGTGTGTGTGTAGGTGTGTGTGTAGGTGTGTGTGGTGTGTGTGTAGGTGTGTGTGGTGTGTGTGTAGGAGTGTGTGGTGTGTGTGTAGGTGTGTGTGGTGTGTGTGTAGGTGTGTGTGGTGTGTGTGTAGGAGTGTGTGGTGTGTGTGTAGGTGTGTGTGGTGTGTGTGTAGGTGTGTGTGGTGTGTGTGTAGGAGTGTGTGGTGTGTGTGTAGGTGTGTGTGGTGTGTGTGTAGGTGTGTGTGGTGTGTGTGTAGGTGTGTGTGGTGTGTGTGTAGGAGTGTGTGGTGTGTGTGTAGGTGTGTGTGGTGTGTGTGTAGGTGTGTGTGGTGTGTGTGTAGGAGTGTGTGGTGTGTGTGTAGGAGTGTGTGGTGTGTGTGTAGGTGTGTGTGTAGGTGTGTGTGGTGTGTGTGTAGGTGTGTGTGGTGTGTGTGTATGAGTGTGTGGTGTGTGTGTAGGTGTGTGTGGTGTGTGTGTAGGAGTGTGTGGTGTGTGTGTAGGTGTGTGTGGTGTGTGTGTAGGAGTGTGTGGTGTGTGTGTAGGAGTGTGTGGTGTGTGTGTAGGTGTGTGTGGTGTGTGTGTAGGAGTGTGTGGTGTGTGTGTAGGAGTGTGTGGTGTGTGTGTAGGTGTGTGTGGTGTGTGTGTAGGTGTGTGTGGTGTGTGTGTAGGAGTGTGTGGTGTGTGTGTAGGTGTGTGTGGTGTGTGTGTAGGAGTGTGTGGTGTGTGTGTAGGTGTGTGTGTAGGTGTGTGTGTAGGAGTGTGTGGTGTGTGTGTAGGTGTGTGTGGTGTGTGTGTAGGTGTGTGTGGTGTGTGTGTAGGAGTGTGTGGTGTGTGTGTAGGTGTGTGTGGTGTGTGTGTAGGAGTGTGTGGTGTGTGTGTAGGTGTGTGTGTAGGTACCTTGCTCTCCTCGTCCACCTGTCTCTTCAGCTCGTCAGTCTGAGTGGTGAGTGAGGCCTTCAGCCTGGTCACCTGGGTCAGCTTACTCTGAGCCTCCTCCAGCTCACGACTCATCTCCCCATTCTCCGCTACACCCACACACCACACACACACCACCCACACACCACACACACCACACACACACCACACACACACCACACACACCACACACACACCACACACACACCACACACAGTAACAATTCAGACAGATTAGGTACTATACTAGGTGAGAACAGAGGTGAGCTTGTGTTTGTGTGCGTGTGTGGTTGTGTGAGTGTGTTGGTGTGTGTGGTTGTGTGAGTGTGTGTGTGTGTTCCTACCAGACAGGCGGGTCTTGATGGTGTTCAGCTCAGACTGGTTCCGTTCCAGTTCAGCCAGACGAGCATTCGCTTCTGCCAGAGAGTCCTCCAGCTTCCTCACATGGACTTCAGAGTTCAGCTGCACACACACACACACACACACACACACACACACACACACACAGGACACCTTTTCTTAGCCACCTACACATATTATTCCCTTTCATTTAAATATGAGTGCCAGAATAGAATTGACAGTGAATCCGTGCAACAGATCTCCTGTTCCATACCTTAGCCTTCTGAGTGGTTTCCACAGTGACGTTCAAGTCCTCTATCTCAGCCTTCATGCCCTGCTTGTCCTTTTCCAGTTTTATTCTTAACCTCTGCAGGTTCTCCAGCTGCTCGCCAAGCTCCGCCAACGAATCAGAATGCTTCTTCCTGAGCGCAGCGGCCGAGGCCTCTGATTGGAGGGCTGCTTCCTCCAGCTCGCGCTTCAGCTTGACCAGGTCGCCCTCGCGCTTCCTGTTCTGCTCAATCTGAGGTCAAAGGGTCAGCGTTAGGGTTCAGACTAGGAGCTCCACTCACTGTCAGTCTGTTGTCTGGGTGATTGACGTGTCAGACAGGGTTACCTGGGAGACCGTCTGGGTAATTGACGTGTCAGACAGGGTTACCTGGGAGACAGGGTTACCTGGGAGACCGTCTGGGTGATTGACAGGGTTACCTGGGAGACCGTGGCTCCACCTGCCTCCTCCAGCCTATCACTGAGGTCCTCAAGATCCCGCGACAGCTCCGCCCTCTGCTTCTCCACCTATCACAGAGCAGGAAAAAACCTTACCAGACTGTTTGCGTGTGTGTGTGTGTCTGTGTGTGTATAGTTTAGCAGTGTGTGTGTGTAGTGTGTGTTTACCTTGGCTCTCATGGCTCGTTCAGCCTCCAGCTCTTCCTCCAGCTCCTCGATGCGGCCCTGCAGACAGACAGCATCAGAATAGGAGATCCATACAGATGTATTCTTTATGATAATTTACGGATCTGAGAATCCTCCCTCTCTCACCTCACCCCTCCACTCCCCCCTCCTCTCCTCTCCTCAACCCCCCTCTCCTCTTATCCTCCTCCTCCCCTCCTCTCCTCCTCCCCTCCCCTCCTCCTCCCCTCTCCTCCTCCCCTCCTCTCCTCTCCTCCTCCCCTCCTCCCCTCCCCTCCTCCCCTCCTCCTCTCCTCATCCCCCCTCCTCACCTGATGCTCCTTCAGTTTCCTCCCCAGCATGGTACTGAGTGACAGCTCATCCTCCAGCTTGGAGTTCATGTTGTTCAGCTCAAAGTCTCTCCTGCAGGGACAACAGCACAGGCCTCAGAGGTGTGTGTGTGTGTGTGTGTGTGCATGCCTACATGCGTGTGTGTGTGTGCATCTGTGTGTGTGTGTGTGAGTGTGGAAGGCAGACTGACTTCTTGATGACCTCCTCCAGGTCGAGCTTAGCTCTCTCCATCTCATTGAGGTTTTCCAAGGTCATCTTCAGATCACCCTCTGCCTTCCTCCTCGCCTTCTCCACCTCCGCCCTGATCCTCTTCTCCTGCTCCCAGGTGTCCTCCAGCTACACACACACACACACACACACACACACACACACAGACACTATTTGCATGTTGTGATGGAACAATCATCCAGTATAACCCCTCTGGATCCGGGTGTGGATGAGAAGGTTTGTGTGCATGATCACCTCGTGCACTTGTGTGGTGAGCTTGCTGTTGGTCTTGGTCAGATGGTTGACTTTGTCTTCCTCTGATTGGAGGTCATCCAGAGTTTTCTACAACAACCAATCAGGAGTGAGAAGGTATTAGAAGGCGTTGGTTTTACAGCCAGTGAAAGCGTATTGTCAGTGTGGTTGAGTCCTTCTCACCTGTTGCAGTTCCTCCAGGGCTCTCTTCTCCTTCTGGAGCCTGGCAACAAGGTCTTCTTTCTGTCCCAGTTCTGTTATCAGAGACCGCACCTTCGAGTCCAGAGACTACAATGCACACATTTGGCCTGAGTTAAACATTTAAACAACAGTTTCAACCACAATTAAAACATAAAACAATTTTCTCTCCCTTTTCCTCATCTTTCTCCTCTCCCCTGCGCTCTGTCCTCCACACCTCAGTCTCCTCTCCCTGTACCTGTTTCTCCTTCTCGTTCTTGGCCAGCGTGGACTCCAGGGCCTCCAGGTCCCTCTTCAGCTCGGTCACCTCCCCCTCCAGCTGCCTCCTCTGGGCCGCCAGGCCAGCCGCGTTCCCCTCCTCCTCCTCCAGACGCTCCCTCAGCTCCTGCACCCCCTCCTCCAGCTGGCCCTTCTGCCGCACCAGCTGGGTGCAGCGCTCCTCTGCATCGCCCGCGCTGTCCTGCTCCTGGAGGTGGGGAGGTGTGAGTGTGTGTGTGTGTGTGTCTGTGTGTCTATGTGTGTGTGTGTGTGTGTGTCTATGTGTGTGTGTGTGTCTGTGTGTGTGTGTGTGTGTGTGTCTATGTGTGTGTGTGTGTGTGTGTGTGTGTGTCTTACTGCAGCCAGGGCCAGGGCGAGGTCGTTCTTCTCTTGAGACAGGGTAGCCAGCTTCTCCTCCAGATCTTTGATCCTGCCCTCCTGCTCCTGGCCCTTCTCCTGCGCCAGCCTCAGCTCCTCCTCCTTGGCCTTGAAGGCATCCTCCTGCCGGGCCACGTTCAGCAGGGGCTTCACCTGAGGGAGGGAGGGAGGTGTTGGTAAGTAAACGAGAGTCAGTAATTACTGTCTATAAGCGTGTGTGTGTGCGTGTGTGTGGTTACCTTAGTGTAGAGTTTCCACCAGCCCCAGTAGCGGAGCTGGAGGAACTTTCTCACGTTGCGCTGGATGGCGATCAGTGCGATTCTACAACACACACACCAAGAGTTAGGATCACCAACACCCTGCATTCACCCAGCGTGCAGCTGAGATGGGTCAGGGCCAGAGGTCAAAGGTTAACTGACCGTCTGTCCAGCATCTTCTTGAACTCGGCCCTCATAAGTGACCCCCGCAGGCGAGCCTGCAGCATGGTCATGATCTTGGCCAGGCGCTCATCACGCAGGTCCTCCAGCTTGGCCAGAACCCCCGCGCGGAAGAACACCTGGGGAGGGAGAACGTTCTTGAACATGTGCAGCTATCTTTCTACGCTGCTTGAACATGTGCAGCTATCTTTCTACGCTGCTTGGATGAAAAGCATCTGATAAATAAATGTTGAAACTGTCAATGCAACGTGGAAGTTTTGAAGGAACAGATTGTGTGGTACAGATGTTGATACCTCAGTTCCTCAATGCGCTGTCATACTGTGTGTGGTGTGTGTTGTTGAGCTGTCCTCCTGCGGTTCTACCTTGGTGTGGCCGATGCGGTACTCCATGTCGTCCAGGCCGATGGAGCCCAGGATGAGCTCTGAAGCCTTCTTGTTATCAACAAAGCCCTTGGGGATGACGTTGGGGTTCAGGATGTAATACCTGCCACACAGGAACAGGAGGAGCCTGTCAGCATGTATGCTTACTTCCTGTCTCTCTTCTCTGAAGAGAACAGAACCGGCTGGACAGGGCTGTGTAAACACTGACCAATCACACGGCTGTCTAAACACTGACCAATCACAGGGCTGTCTAAACACTGACCAATCACAGGTCTGTGTAAACACTGACCAATCGGAGGGCTGTATAAACACTGACCAATCACAGGGCTATCTAAACACTGACCAATCACAGGGATGGGAATGGATGACGAATGATTGAGGGATGCAGTGCATGTACTGTAAATGTGTCTCTCACCTCTGTTTGAATTCTGGGTACTGTAGTCTGTTGGGGAAGCCCTTCCTGCAGATACGGATGCCCTCCAACACACCGTTACACGCCAGTTGGTGTAGGATCAGGTGCGCATCACACACACCTGAGTGGACAAAGCAGAGGACTTAGACAGAACACACACACACTGGAGCAGAAAGAGGCAGAGAACTCAAATACACAACCAGCTGCACAGAAAAAACACCTGGACACACACACACACACACACACACACAAACACACACACACACTCACACACACACACACTCACACACACACACACACACACACACACACACACACACACACACACACTCTCACACACACACACACACACACACACACAGTGTGAGGAGGCTGACCAGACTGTTTGTACTCGTTGGGTACGATGCAGCGTACGAAGTGAGGAGCCGTGCTTCTCAAGGTGCTCATCAGCTTGTTCAGCTGCTCCTGTAGCGAGGAAACACACACACACAGCCGGTTCAGTGTGACTGTGTGTGTGTGTATGTGTGTGTGTGTGGGGATGTGTGTGTGTGTGTGTGTACCCTGTAGAAGTTGGAGACAGTCTGGAAGGCAGATCCCTTCTTCTGTTTCTTGGTTCCTGCAGCGCTCTCCTCTTCTCTGAAGATCACAGCCAGCAGGTTCATGGAGGACTTCTGGAACAGGCCCACCACTGTCTCGTTCAGGGGGTCCTTGTTCTTCTCCAGCCAGCCGCTGATATTGTAGCCCACCTAACACACATGTACAAACACATACACACAAACACGTAAGTAGAAGTCGAGCCGTTGCACGGTGCTCGTGTCACCCTCCCCTGGTGTCCCGCAGCGAGCCTCACGTTGCCTGCGTAGTGCACCAGCTCAAAGTGGGCATCCGCTCCTCGCTTCCCTGGTTTAGGCTTCAGGAAGTTGTTGGACTTGCCCAGGTGGTTGTCGTAGAGAGCAGCCTTGAAGCTGGCCTCTGTCGCCTTGGGGAACACACACTGCTCCTCCAGGATGGAGAAGATGCCCATGGGCTGCAGAAGACAGGGAGACACACATAGTGTGACCACACAGGGCTGTGTGTGTGTGTATGTGAATATGTTTTATTGCACGTGTGTGTGTGTGTGTGTGTGAGGGTGTGTTTAACCTTCTCCAGCAGCTCAATGCAGGCCTGCAGGTCCAGACCGAAGTCGATGAAGACCCAGTCGATGCCCTCCTTCTTGTACTCCTCCTGCTCCAGCACGAACATGTGGTGGTTGAAGAACTGCTGCATCTTCTCATTAGTGAAGTTGATGCACAGCTGCTCAAAGCTGTTGAACTGGAGGAACCAGAGGAGGACGCGATGACCGAGAGAAACGTGATATTAGATGATCGGTTATGTTTGTCGATTTAACGAATGAGTCTTTTCATCTTTCCTTCCTTCCTTCCTTCCCGTCCATCCATCCATATATCTATCCATCCTTCAATCCACATAACTATGCCTCCATCCATCCATCCGTCATCTTTCCAGACATCCATTTATGTTCACCTCGAAGATCTCAAAGCCAGCGATGTCCAGCACTCCTATGAAGTACTGCCTCTGCATCTTGGTGTCCAGAGTCTTGTTGATGCGGATGACCATCCACTTGAACATGCGGTCGTATACAGCCTTGGCCAGCGCTCCGATGGGAGTTCACACACTGATCCTGGTTCTGACCTTTGGTCACGAACTCGTTGCCCACCTTTACCCTGGGCCGGGGTGATGCCTTTCTGGAGCTCCCCAGAGTTGATGCCCATGAGGTGGGAGACCTTGTCAGCCACTGGACACACACACACCAGCAGACACACACACACCAGCAGACACACACACACCAGCAGACACACACACACCAGCAGACACACACACACCAGCAGACACACACACATAGATTATGTAAGAGGCATAAGGAATTATCAGGGGACAGGGTAGGAATCATTCCCAATCTCTAACCAATGAGAGAGGGAGAGGGAGGTACAGTGAGAGAAGTGAGGAAGAGAGACGGAGAGAGAGGAGAGAGAGGTGAGTGAGGGAGGGTGAGAGAGAGAGGGAGAGAAGGTAGAGAGAGGGAGAGTGAGTGAGGGAGGAGAGGGGAGGGAGAGAGAGAGAGAGATGGAGGGAGAGAGAGAGAGAGAGAGAGAGAGAGAGAGAGAGAGAGAGAGAGAGAGAGAGAGAGAGAGAGAGAAGAGAGAGAGGGTGAGGAGAGGAGGAGAGAGAGAGAGAGAGAGAGAGGGAGAGAGAGGGAGAGGGAGAGAGTGAGGGAGGGAGGGTGAGAGAGAGAGGGAGAGAGAGGGAGACAGAGGGAGAGAGAGGGGAGAGAGGGAGAGAGAGGGAGGTAGGGTGAGAGAGGGAGGGAGGGTGAGAGAGAGAGGGAGAGGGAGGGAGAGAGGGAGAGGGAGAGGAGAAGTGAGTGAGTGAGGAGATAGAGAGGGAGAGAGGGGGGAGAGAGAGGGAGAGAGAGTGAGTGAAGATAGAGAGAGGGAGAGAGAGAAGAGAGAGAGAGAGAGATGAGAGAGAGATAGAGAGAGAGAGAGAGAAGAGAGAGATGAGAGATGAGGAGAGAGAGAGAGAGAGAGAGAGAGAGAAGGGAGAGAGAGTGAGGGAGTGAGGGAGATAGAGAGGGGAGGGAGAGAGAGGAGAGTGAGACGTGTGAGTGAGTGAGTGGGACAATAGAGAGAGGGAGGGAGAGAGAGAAAGGGAGAGAGGGAGAGAGAGTGAAGTGAGTGAGGGAGATAGAGAGAGGGAGAGAGAGGAAGAGAGGATGGGAGAGGGGAGAGAGAGTGATGTGAGGGAGGTAGGGAGGAGGGTGAGGGAGGGAGGGAGGGAGGGTGTGAGTCAGGATGTGTGTTACACACCCTCAGTAGAATCACATCTAGCCTGCTCCTCTCTGGACTTCTGTTTGAACTTCATGTTTCCAAAGTGCATGATGCCCCCGGTGAGTTTGTACAGGCTCATCTTCTCCTCAGGAGTGAAGCCCAGCACGTCAAAGGCTTCCTGGAGAACACACACACCAACAGGTAGATCATGTCTAACATCACTCTAAAAACTCTGTCCTGAATCAGAATCGATCACGAGTCGACTCACGTTGGTGAGCATCAGTTCTTCGCCATCATCCATGTTGTCGACCACAGTGACGCCCTGACACACCCACACATACTGTTTAGGGTCTGGGACCAGCAGCAGGGCCTCTGCGGAGGCACGGAACAGGAGACTGGTGTCTTAGGGGTAGATAGTAACTAGTGTCTCTCTCGCCTCTCTCCTCCGCAGTCTGTTCTTTTCTCTCTCTCTATCTCTCTCTCTGTCTCTCTCTCTCTGTCTCTCTCTCATGTGTACTAGTATACATGTGCATGTTTCTTCCTATGAGTTCTGGCATGCGTCCAGACA
This sequence comes from Osmerus eperlanus, assembly GCF_963692335.1. NCBI lineage: Eukaryota > Metazoa > Chordata > Actinopteri > Osmeriformes > Osmeridae > Osmerus > Osmerus eperlanus. The sequence goes on from NC_085019.1 coordinate 707,945, forward strand.
GCAGCTGGTAGAAGATGTGGTATCCTCTTTCTGCTGCCTGCCTGCTGGGAGATCACTCGAGACATCTCCAGCAGATCTGACGACACACACACACAAGTTGCTCCTTATGTTCACACTATTTTAATACATCGAAGGCTGTGAATAACGGCAATGGACTCTTGACAGCCAGCTCCCAGACATGGATTAAGCCTTGTCCTAAACAGAGAAATGATCTGAAGATCTCCATGGAGATCTCTGAGACTAGGGGTTAGATCTCCATGG